>NW_028172982.1:0-26755 GCF_963971535.1 Notolepis coatsorum | reverse complement strand
CCAACTCCATAGTGAAGTTTGCGGACGACACAGTGGTGGTGGGGCTGATCTCGGACAACGACGAGAAGGCCTACCGGGAGGAGGTTGAGGTACTGGAACGCTGGTGCCAGGACAACAGCCTGCTCCTGAACATTGGTAAAACCAAGGAGCTGATCGTGGATTATAGGAGAGGACAGCAGGAGACACACACACCACTGAGGATAAACGGGGCTACCGTGGACAGGGTGAGCAGCTTTAAGTACCTGGGGGTCCACATCTCAGAGGATCTGACATGGTCAACACTAGGGATGGGTACCGAATTCGGTACGTTTGAGGTACCGAACCGAAACACGTCGGTACTACCGAGTATCGAATCAAGTGAGATACCAAAAAAATTAATAAAAAAAAAATACCTTTTTTTTAAACTTTTTTTAAAAAAAATTATTTTTTTTGTCAACGTTCACACGCACAATATATGCTTACCTAGGATTTGACTTGATTCAACAACAAAGCAGTCGGAGCAATGACAAGCCGAAAACTGTCAAAATTGTAGTTATTTGAAGTTTGGATATTTTTTTTACGACTGAAATTAAATTTCTTGAGACTAAAGTACCGAAAAAAGGTACCGTTGGGTACCGGTATTGATTCACAGGTACCGGTACCGGTATCGGTTCAAATGTGAAAGGTACCCATCCCTAGTCAACACACATAGACTCAGTCGTAAAAAAGGCGAAGCAGCGCCTCTACCACCTGAGACAGTTAAGGAAGTTCAGAGTATCTGGGAAGATACTCCAGTCCTTCTACTCCGGAGCTGTAGAGAGCATCTTGACTGGAAACATCACTGCCTGGTATGGAAACAGCACGGCACAGGACAAGAAGGCCCTACAGAGAGTGGTGCGCTCAGCCGAGCGTACCACGGGTATTGCACTACCACCCCTGCAGGTTCTATACAACAAGAGGTGCAAATCCAGAGCCTGCAGAATAATGAAAGACCCACACCACCCCAACAACAGCCTGTTCATGCTGCTGAGTGAATGAATGAATGAATGAATGAATGAATGAAAACTTTATTTAACAGATTGCAGAATGGGTACAATACAGTACGGCTCAATACATACAATTGTTAAGGGGATGCAGACCTGAGAAAGACGTTTGTCTTGTTTCCATCAGGGTCCCCCATTTTCAATTCATATAGACATTTATGACATACACAACATACATGACATTTATGGCATAGGGACATATAGGTATTTAGTACTGATACATTTGTGACATAGGCGGTATTCAAATATACAGTACTGTTACCCCTAGATCCTGACAGAGTATATACATATGATGGGGAGGGGACTGTACATTAGGAGGGGGTGGGTGGGTGGGAGGGAAATATACATACGGCGGGGAGGGAATATATACATGCGGTGGGGAGGAGACTGTCTATTAGGAGGTGGTGGGGGTTTTGGGCATTTACGGTGGCCAGTTTCGAATTGCAGCCTCCCGTAGGTGCTCTTTAAGGGCGGTTTTGAATGTGGGCAGGGATTCACATTCCTTTACAGCTTTGGGTAGGGCGTTCCACATTGTTGTGGCATAATTGCGGAACGTGTTTAGTCCCTTGTTTGAGCCGAATCTGGGTTTAACATGATTTGTTGAGCTTCCTCTGGTGTAGTGGTTGTGGTATTCACTGACCTTTGGGAAGTATTTTGACATGTACATGGGCACCCCGGTCGTATAGTGTATCTTGTAGACCAGGCCCATTGCAAGTTGCTGTACTCTGTCGTCTACTCTAAGCCATCCTAGGTTGGCAAAGTGGGCAGGGGTGAGGTGGGTTCTGGGGTTCAGGTCAAGTAGTAGTCTGACCAGTTTGTTTTGTGATGTTTGTAATTTTGTTTTAAGCGCCTTTGAGGTGCTTTGGTACCATGAGGTGCACGCATAGTCATAGTACCCTTGAATGAGTGCTCCTGCCAGAGTCTTCAGGGTATTCTTGTTTACCAGAGAGGAGATCCGGTACAAGAATCTAGTTCGTTGGTTGACTTTTTTTATTACATTGGATGCCATTTTGTCACAGGAAAGATTTGCCTCTAGGATGGAACCCAGGTAGGTAATTTCGTCTTTCCTTGTGACAATATTGTCACCCACTGTAACTGAGAAACCGTCGGTCTTGCTGAGTTTGTTATTTGAACCGAAGAGAATGGACTCTGTTTTGCCCATGTGTAATGATAGTTTGTTATCAGCGAGCCATATGCAGATTTTGCCTAGTTCCGTGCTGAGGGTTTTTTCAACCTGCAATTTGTTCTTGTCAGAGACCAGCAGGGCTGAGTCGTCCGCAAACAGGAACAAGTTGCAGTCACAGGCTGACGACATGTCATTTGAGGTCAGGCAGACGCCTGCGAACACCAGCTACTAGGACAGAGAGGCTTCGGCTCAGCTTCACAAACATAGCCACAACACTGGTAAACAAACTACCCTCCCACTCAGGGCATTATGGGGTAGAACACATAGTAGCATACTACAAAAACCTAGGGGTCCACAAAGACGACTTCAAACTTGAAATGGTAACAACCGATGAGGTACTCAAAAAATTGAGCGCCCTCCAACCTAACAAGGCCACTGGCCATGACAACATCCCCTCCAAATTCCTCAGAGACGCAGCAGCCGCCATCACCCCAGTCATCACACACATAATAAACCTCTCTATAAAACAGGGGCACGTCCCCAAGGACTTCAAAATTGCGAGAGTGACCCCTCTACACAAAAAGGGCAGCAAATTAGACCCAGGCAACTACCGCCCTGTTTCTATTCTTACCTCCATCTCGAAAGTCATGGAGAAAATAGTCTATGAACAGATCGAAAAGTACTTGGCGGAAAAAAATCTAATCTACGAATTCCAATCTGGCTTCAGAACGTCCCACTCCACTGACACATGCCTCCTCTATTTGAACGACCACATCAAACAAGAGGTGGACGCGGGCAAATACTGCGGCATGGTCATGCTGGACCTACAAAAGGCCTTCGACACTGTCAATCACTCCATTCTAATGGACAAGCTAAAAGCAATTGGTTTTGATAGCTTATCAGTGAGCTGGATGCAATCCTACCTGGAGGGGAGAGAACAGATGGTAGAGGTAAACGGTACTCTATCCCCCCCCCTCACAGTGAGCTGTGGTGTTCCACAAGGAAGCATACTAGGACCGCTACTCTTCCTAATTTATGCAAATTACATGTCGTCAGCCTGTGACTGCAACTTGTTCCTGTTTGCGGACGACTCAGCCCTGCTGGTCTCTGACAAGAACAAATTGCAGGTTGAAAAAACCCTCAGCACGGAACTAGGCAAAATCTGCATGGCTCGCTGATAACAAACTATCATTACACATGGGCAAAACAGAGTCCATTCTCTTCGGTTCAAATAACAAACTCAGCAAGACCGACGGATTCTCAGTTACAGTGGGTGACAATATTGTCACAAGGAAAGACGAAATTACCTACCTGGGTTCCATCCTAGAGGCAAATCTTTCCTGTGACAAAATGGCATCCAATGTAATAAAAAAAGTCAACCAACGAACTAGATTCTTGTACCGGATCTCCTCTCTGGTAAACAAGAATACCCTGAAGACTCTGGCAGGAGCACTCATTCAAGGGTACTATGACTATGCGTGCACCTCATGGTACCAAAGCACCTCAAAGGCGCTTAAAACAAAATTACAAACATCACAAAACAAACTGGTCAGACTACTACTTGACCTGAACCCCAGAACCCACCTCACCCCTGCCCACTTTGCCAACCTAGGATGGCTTAGAGTAGACGACAGAGTACAGCAACTTGCAATGGGCCTGGTCTATAAGATACACTATACGACCGGGGTGCCCATGTACATGTCAAAATACTTCCCAAAGGTCAGTGAATACCACAACCACTACACCAGAGGAAGCTCAACAAATCATGTTAAACCCAGATTCGGCTCAAACAAGGGACTAAACACGTTTCGCAATTATGCCACAACAATGTGGAACGCCCTACCCAAAGCTGTAAAGGAATGTGAATCCCTGCCCACATTCAAAACCGCTCTTAAAGAGCACCTACGGGAGGCTGCAATTCGAAACTGGCCACCGTAAATGCCCAAAACCCCCACCACCTCCTAATAGACAGTCTCCTCACCACCGCATGTATATATTCCCTCCCCGCCGTATGTATATTTCCCTCCCACCCACCCACCCCCTCCTAATGTACAGTCCCCTCCCCATCATATGTATATACTCTGTCAGGATCTAGGGGTAACAGTACTGTATATTTGAATACTGTTATGTCACAAATGTATCAGTACTAAATACCTATATGTCCCTATGCCATAAATGTCATGTATGTTGTGTATGTCATAAATGTCTATATGAATTGAAAATGGGGGACCCTGATGGAAACAAGACAAACGTCTTTCTCAGGTCTGCATCCCCTTAACAATTGTATGTATTGAGCCGTACTGTATTGTACCCATTCTGCAATCTGTTAAATAAAGTTTTCATTCATTCATTCATTCATTCATTCATTCATTCATTCATTCATTCATTCATTCATTCATTCATTCATTCATTCATTCATTCATTCATTCATTCATTCATTCATTCATTCATTCTTCCCCCAGGCCATCACAGCCTTGAACACTGAACTCTCCACACACAAGCACACATAAGCACACACACTGTACACGCTCACACACTAGCAGCCACTTTAACATGAGCAAGCACACACTCATGCTGTACACGCCCACACTTATGGCCACGAAGGAAAAGTCACTTTAAAAATAGTATAGTATAACCTGAGATTGTATAAAATAGCAATGTACAGAAAGACCCAGTGCCTCATCCGTAGCTAACAGTGTATTGCACTACCACAGGACCTAGCATGTCCTTCATGCTCTGTAAATAACTTATGTACAAATACCAATATGCCCTACTATGTTACTTGTTTATTGCACAATGTTGTTTTATTGGATTCTATTATATGTTGTTACTACTGTATTGCACATCGTTGCGGGCAAGACCACCCGCATTTCATTGTATACTTGTATGCCGTGACAAATAAAACTCTTGACTTGACTTGACTTGAACGTTACAAGCTCAAACACCTTATAACTACTACTATTGTCGTGTCCATAAGTTCCCTGGCAGAATACTTGTGAGGACAAAGGTATACAAAGAGGAGAGAAGCTTTAGAGATGAATGGCTATGACAAATAGTGGTTAGCTTTAGAGATGAATGGCTATGATCACGGAGCAATAGTGTTAGGTGAAACAGAGACTAGCTCCGCAGCGTAGATAAGGGGGGCGTAATAGCGTAGGTCAGTGGCCAATCAGAGCGCAAAACTCGAACGTGGAAGTACGAGTTGTTTGGGCTTCGAATAGACGTGTCCCGCGTTCGACTCCCGGACCCGGTGAGTGACCTTTGCCGAATGTCTCCCCCCCCCCCCGTCAAGGAGGGAGGGAGGCAGGTTGTTCTTCCTGAAGAGACTCGGTTTCCTACGTTGTATGTTTTTGTTTGTTTATATTTTGTTTATATTTGTGATCAGGCTCCCTCCAAAAGCTTTAAATAGCTTCTTGGGAGACCTGGCACACGCACACAATCTCGACGATGATGTTTTCACATGAAGATATGTATATGTAATATATCGTGTGTGTGTGTGTGAATAAATTCATTCATTCATTCATTCATTCATTCATTCAATGTGTGCAATAGACTGCTGCAGTCGCTGCGTCCACTTTTTTTGTTGCTGTTGTACGCTGAATACATCAATTCAAGGGACACCAACAAATTGAACAAGCTGGTGAGGAAGGCTAGCTCCGTGGTGGGAGTCGAGCTGGTCACACTAGAGGTGGTGGCAGAGAGGAGGGTGAGAAGGAAGCTGGGCCGCTATCCTGGAGAACCCCCCCCCCCACACACCCCCTCTATGAGAAGCTAGCCAAGATGAGCACCATGTTCAGCTACAGACTTATACCCCCCAGACACTCCACTAACCGCCGTGGCCAGTCCTTCATGCCGGCGGCCATCAGGCTCCACAGCGGTGGGCAGGGACTGCTGCCAGCAGCTGCAGAACTAACGACTGCCGAAGTCGAGAACTACTAGGAACGTCTGACCACTAAGTAGGTCTGACTCTAAACCACCAAAACCTGCACAGACAGTATGCCAGTTAGGGTACCTTGTGTATACTGTTTACTTTTACTCTTACTCATAGTATATATTCAGATTAAAAAATGTTTTGGCTATATTTATTGTAACGTATAACCAATAACAGACCCTAATCTCATACACTATTTACTTCAGATAATTAAAGCGCTTTACAACTTATGCCTCACATTCACCCATTCACTCACAGATTCGTAAAAAACGTAAAAAGAAAAATATCCAAAACCATTGCAATATTATATCAAATGAAATATATCTTAAACAAGAAGTCACTCTATTTATTGTACTGTTCGCTCATAGTTCCATAACATAACGTACTGTGTGGAGGTATGAGGAAACACATATAAAACAAAAACTAACCACATTTTCATAATGCAGAAGAAAGCCATAAGAATTGTGAATCAATCTGATTACTATGAACCGAGACAAACGCACTCTTTATTAAATCAAATACCTTAAAATTAGAAGAGCTTGTTGATCTTAGCGCTGCAATAATAATGTACAAAGCACATAAGCACTCACTTCCAGGTTGCATTCAGGAGTTGTTCCAGACTAGAGAGAGCCGGTATAGACTTGTGGGGAACTTGTGTCTTCAATATCGCAAAGGTAAGGACAAATATAAAAAGTAGATATTTTATATATCTGTTAAAGGGGTAAAACCATGGAATAAAGAAGTAAAAATTTGTAGTTCGATACATACATTTAAGAAATTATTAAAATATAAGGTGATACATAAATATAAAACCTTATTATTATCCTAATTATATTTTATTATAACATAACTGTATAACTGTACTCTATTTATTTATTTATCTATTTATCTATTGGACTGACAGATCAACAATGTAGGGATCCCATTCTGGCAGTGTCATGTCTTTTATGCTTTGAGGTGTCATGTATGTCTCTTGTCCCTGTGTTGTCCTGTTTTGTCTTGAATGTATAGGAATGCAGCTGTTTGTGATATCATGCCTTAAATTGCCCCTTGCAGGACTAATAAAGTTTTGTGAATTGAATTGAATAAAATCGTGACAAAAAATATATATAAAAAACAAATAAATAAATGTGTATATAAGACTATGACATTTTTGTAACCTTAACAAACTTATTTTTGTTGTACTGTACTTGTACTGTATGATGACAATACATTAGAATCTAATCTAATCTAATCAGAAGGTAAAGGTGAATGACGTCTACGTAGTTTACCGCAAACATTCACCAGCGGTGAAACGCACGGCAGAAAGCGTCGGCAACGCTGCCTCAGGCCGCCCTGCCTCCGCCACAGACACTTCTGAGCACTTATCTGAACAAACGGCCTGAGATGAAGACGTTCACCCGTCCCCTCCGTATTCACGCTGACATTATGAATCTATCAAACCCCCCCCCCCCGGCAGCATGGCGGCGGATGCCCCGGGAGCGTGGGGGTCACTTGGATCCGCCGTTCGAAGAATTAGCCGCTATCTAACCCAGACCTGCTGTGGCGCGCTGACACTAATCCCTCAGCCCGCTCCGAGAGCCCTGTCTCCGCTACGTGATCGCGTCTTAATCCTCCGTAATCTCTCAGCCCTGCGCTGTTAAACGCTATATTCCACCTCCGCCGCCGTCTCCTATACCTTCCTCGAACCCGCCTCTAATGACATTAATGAAGGGGGGGGGGGGGGGGGCCCAGCGTTAGCGGAGGCTATAGCCTAGCGGTCGGGGGCTGGGTGACGGCCATAATCACACGCCCCACCCCCCCACCACCCGCCACCCCGCCGCCACCCACTCAGCCTCCCAGGCAGCCGGAATTAATGTAATTCACCGCCCGGGGGCGAAAGGCAAACCAAACATATGTTCAACAAATCAGGGTTTGTGTATTTTCTTGTCACTGTTACTATGTGGGTCTATTAAGAGTCATTGATGGGATCTCTCTAGTGAAAGGGAGCTCGCCGCGTCGGGGGAGGGGAAGAGCGACGGCTTTGATGTCACTCCTCAAGCCCCCCCCCAGCCACCCCACCCCCAGCCCCCCCACCCCCACCAGACGTTTATGATGACCCAGGTTATTAAAATACCACAGAAATGATCACTCATAATTCCCCCCCCCCCCACCCCCCAACCTCTCCTTTTGTTGTCAGCAAAGTGTGGCACGACGGGATTGGCTGGGATGAAAGGTTGAAAGAGGGTACTGTATTAGGAAATGGCACTTTGTCCATTAAAGTGGGATTTCTCCTGTCTCTCGGTGTAATTACCTGCACGCCCGCCGGCTCTGTGCCGGGGCTTACCTTGTTTACACTGTGCGGTGTCTCGCAGCCCGGCGGCCGACTCCCTGTCCTCCGCGCCGCTGCCGTCTTTGTCTCTCTTGAAGTCTTTCACTTGTCTGTCTCGTCTGTCGGGGCCAACCTTGAAGAGAGAGAGAGAGAGAGAGAGAGAGAGAGAGAGAGAGAGAGAGAGAGAGAGAGAGAGGGAGAGAGAGAGAGAGAGGGGGGAGGGGGAGAGAGAGAGAGACAGAGAGAGATAGAGAGAGAGAGAGAGAGAGAGAGAGAGAGAGAGAGAGAGAGAGAGAGAGAGAGAGAGACAGAGAGAGAGAGAGAGAGAGAGAGAGAGAGAGAGAGAGAGAGAGAGAGAGGAGGCACAAACACACCCAGAAGAGCAATGTCAATGAAAACAGAGAGAGAGAAGAGAGAGAGAGAGAGAGAGAGAGAGAGAGAGAGAGAGAGAGAGAGAGAGAGAGAGAGAGAGAGAGAGAGAAGGAATAAACAGACTCAAGTTGAAGCAAGTCCCCATAGTAGTCGTTCTCCTTTCATTTAGTGAAGTTGTGTTCATTTATTTACAATTTACAGGCGCTGGCAGTGGGTACAACTTGAAGCTATTAACCGTCTGTAGTGTGGTAGTGAAAGGGTTAATCGTCTGTAGTGTGGTAGTGAAAGGGTTAACCTTTTGTAGTGTGGTAGTGAAAGGGTTAACCGTCTGTAGTGTGGTAGTGAAATGGTTAACCTTTTGTAGTGTGGTAGTGAAATGGTTAACCGTCTGTAGTGTGGTAGTGAAAGGGTTAATCTTTTGTAGTGTGGTAGTGAAAGGGTTAACCGTCTGTAGTGTGGTAGTGAAAGGGTTAACCTTCTGTAGTAGTGTGGTAGTGAAAGGGTTAACCGTCTGTAGTGTGGTAGTGAAAGGGTTAACCTTCTGTAGTGTGGTAGTGAAAGGGTTAACCTTCTGTAGTGTGGTAGTGAAAGGGTTAACCTTATGTAGTGTGGTAGTGAAATGGTTAACCTTCTGCAGTGTGGTAGTGAAAGGGTTAACAGTCTGTAGTGTGGTAGTGAAAGGGTTAACCGCCTGTAGTGTGGTAGTGAAAGGGTAAACCTTCTGTAGTGTGCTAGTGAAATGGTTAAAATAAGGTTATGTATATAACCACGTTCTCTGAATTATGGCGACGCTCAGCATCATCTGCACTGTACTTCACTTCGTGCACGAGCACTAAATAAAAAAGTTCCACCATGTACCTTTACATCCCAATGGCCGCACCCCCATCCGCTTACCTTCATAAGCAGGTGTGTGGTCACCTACTCGCCTCCTTCCCAAACGTTCACCACAAGGCGAGATCAAGGGCCGCAGCGGCGTCTGATGCTGAGCGTCGCCATAATTCATAGAACTTGGTTATATACATAACCTTACGTTCTATTTCATTATGGCTTTCGCTCAGCATTATCTGCACAAGAGAGGCTGAGCGGGAGCCATAGCCCGACAAATGTACCCCGCTGAGGCCCCCCACAACCATCAGACCGGGGAGGACCGAGCCCCCCGACCCTCCCTAATGGAGGATACCCCCCCTATTGGAGGCTTACGGGAGGGAGACGGATCCGACCGTGCGAAGAGGAACTCAAGCAACTCAACGCACAGGGTGAGCAGACCGTGGCTCGACCCCACGACTACACACACGCACAACCCGCATGCCACCAGGGAACAAACGGAAGGAAGGAACAACCTTGTTACTGCCCCCAAAATCACGGGGTCAAGAGCAAACCCAACCCCGTGGCAAGGCCGTAGCAGCGGAGCGCAAAGGAAGACCCAGACCCACTGAAGGGACTGGATCCCCTGGAAAAAGGGGGCCCGGAGAGGTCAATGACGCCAGGCATCAAGACCCCACCAGGCGGTCACTTAGTGACACCGCCCCCCACATCGCCAGCGTATTCGGATAAGGCCCCTCCAAGAGCGGGCCCTTTCCCCCCAATAGCACACCGCCTGGCACACTGACCCTGCAGAACAGGCAGTCAGCATGGCCGTAAGCACTCAAAAAGGTTAACCAACGGAAGCAGGCAGCGCACCGGGGAAACCAGGCAGCAGGCTGTAACCTGAGCCTGGAGCACTGCGGACGAGACAGGCGCCAAAGGAGTCAGCTGAAAACAGCCCCCCCCGGCGGAAGGGGCGTATGCTGGCGTTGTTGATCACCATGACAAAGCCTCCATTAAAAAAAAACCCACCCAGAGGGGTCGAGGCAGAGAAGGCTGACATGATTGGCAGACGTCATGAACGTGCAGGGGCACACTCAACCGGGCAACCCGGGAGTTGACTCTGCTCCAACATACCAGGGAATCAACTACCCTCTCGGTACAGACGGTGGTTGTTCCTATAACCCCTCAAGAAAAAACTCCAAAACACACCTGCGGGTATACACCAGCTATACCACAGTACAAGTGTTTCAGTTTCCAAAAAAGGGTTATCCCAGGCCTACGGTATCAACAAAACTTTACTTCGGACCGGGCCCGGCGGCCCGGGAAGCACACAGGATTACCAGAGGGAGTCCAGAAGACCACCCCAACAGCCCCCTCTTTGCCATGCGTGAGAGAGGAGCGAAAGAAGGAGAACCAGCCCCTTACAATAGTGCCAGGTACAAAAGAGTACCCAACAAAGGGTCTCCATAACGCCTAACCCTGTGACACCCGGGCCGACCCGGCATTTTCCCCCCTGAAAAAAGCCCAAGTCCCTCAGGGTACCAGAACAGCAGATCTGCATCCCCGGCGGACAACGGGTTAACTGACCTGGACCAGCGTGACCAGAACCAGTCCCGTGCCCTAACCACGCCGACATGCCTACTCCAGGAGAAGGGGCAGATATGCGTGTTGATCTAAAACATGAAAAGAGGGCGCCACCCAGACGGTCCGGTTTGAACCGTGCACGGTGGCCCACCCCCAGGGCGTGAGACCCCTCTACCTATGTTCTGATCTATTCCGTTAACATCCCCCAGATATGAACGAGAATCCGTTGAGACCTAGTAACAGGCTCTCGGAAGAGGAAAAAAACCCCATCCCAGTTGCTTTATATTATTTAAATTGTTTTTATTGGTTTTTTAAAGGTTCAACAACATTATATACATACGTACAAACATACATACAATACATGACTACATATAACCGCACAATACCTAAGATAAATGAAAAATAAAGTAGACAAAAATAAAATAAAAATAAAAAATACAAATAGTAATAATAATCAAAGAAAATTGCATTGTTCCTATACAGGTTGTCACTTGCCATATAGAAATTGCCTATCTAATAGATCACCGTCCTATGCCGAAGCATCCTCAGCCGGGAATTTTAGATTAAAATAATCCAGAAATGGCTGCCAAACTTGGAAGAATTTCTGGGTAGAGCCCCTGGTGGAGTATTTAAGTCTCTCAAGTTTTAGGTGTGCCATCACATCTATGACCCAGCGTCGATGTGATGGAGGAATGGCTGACTTCCAATTAAGCAAAATAAGGCGTCTAGCCAACAAAGAGGAGAAGGCCACAGCATCTGTTTGAGCGACAGATACCCTGATTTCGCCAGGGAGCACTCCAAAAACTGCAACCAAGTGGTTGGGGCTGATCTCCCTGTCACACATGAAGGAAAATGTTTCAAAAACAGAAAGCCAGAATCGGGATAGTGATGAGCATGACCAGAACATATGGCAGAGAGTGGCTGGAGCCTGATGGCACCTGGGGCAGGTCGGATCCACATCCGGGTAGATCTCGTCAAGTCTGCTCTTAGAGAGGTGTAGTCTATGAAATACCTTGAATTGGAGTAATCCATCCATCCAGTTGCTTTATAAAAACGCTGTTTTAACAACAAGCAACCAAGGCGTACTAGCCACCCGCATGATTCTTATCAGAAACACCCCGAGCCAGCACTATGCATGCGTCGGGACACAAAACACATCAATGAACAGTCTAACCAGACCCCACATTGATCCCTCAAGGCGCCTGGGAGAACGACAAGAAGGGTGTGGTGCTTCATATACTCCACACTCTTTTATTAAAAAAGAAAGAAACACCGACTGACATGAATCCCACTTGACGCAGCCGAGGATAAAAACTGTTTACATTTTTATATCCCGTCATCCCTACCACAGAGGATAGACGGAACTCCCCAGAGAGACTTCCCACGTGAGCCATAGATTGAAAAAGCCACGGTAACCTTGAGTCATGTGACCAACCGACTCAAGTTACGTGTATATCGAGCGTAGTGGAACCTTAATTCCTACACTCTATCCCGACACTTGACAATAACAGACCTTACATACGGGTCTAACTCACGGAAGCCATCGTCCAATAGCAACGTGCGTAGTGACGTGTGCTATGACGGGGGGAAACCCAAGACTCAACGCCTGTGATAGGTGCAGAGTCTGGGAAACCCTTCCCCCCCCCCCCCCCTCCCTGCCAAGCCGTCTAACAGCTTGGCCCTGACTGAACTAATAAGAGAGGAATAAACCCCCTGACCAATCAGAAGAGGGAAGGAGGGGTTTATCCGGTACCCCCTCACAAGCCCAACCCTTGCATACAACAACAACAACTAGCCATATGATACCTTTAGTAGCAATGCTAATGAATAGCGCAAGCTAATACAATGCACGCTAACCACAGATAATCTGTGAACAGGGTTTATAACAAGACCAAGTCCCGTGAATCCTACACCCGCATCCATGTTGTAACACAGAAAAAACATTGATAAAAGAGAGAGAACGGCAGAGCCGTGGTACGTTTTCATACGAGCATTACTGCAAACCCAACACAACAGTGTTGTAGCTCAATATCACTGTGTAAGCAACAGAGCACACAACTAGCCTCTACCTTTATGTGGCGATTCAGGCCGAGGCAGAAAAAAACCTTTTTCAACCGAGTGTACGCTGCAGGCCTTGCTTAAGCTCTAACATGAATGTAACCCTCCTATCAACCCATACTAGCGAAGATTCACACGTTGCAACCCCATCATATGTTTGGTGAATAAACACAGTTTGTTAACAAAAAATACAGTCGCCCTTTAAAGGGGACTCTTTATTTTTGAACAAAATCATAGCGTGGCCGGGAAGGGAAAAACAGAGGGGGGGACCACAGGGGGAAAAAGTCACTGGGTCCTAGCGACACCTGCCACGAGCCGCTCGGGATTTGCCACCTCGTGGAGCACCGGAGGGACGGTAAACGATCGGCGGCTGGTCTCGATGATCCCTACCGTCGCCTACGGGCGTAGATGGGCCGGCTGTCGTAGCGGAGGCGCCCTCTCTCCTCCTGGTCTTCTTCCCCGAAGGTCCAGCAGCGGCCACGGCGGAGGATGCTCGACGACGTGGCAGCCGTCTGACTCCACCGGCGACATCGGGAGGGGGGAAATGAGGCTGGAGCACGGATCGCTCCTCCTGCATCTCTCTGCAAGTCGAGGTCATCAATTGCAGGGTCGTCCCGAATAGTCCAGCATCAGAGAGGGGTGCCGTCAGAAGTGGAACTCTCTTCTTCTCCGGCACACGCGCCTGCTCTAGCCAAAGGTGGCGCTGGACCAGAGTTGCCAGGGCGCACACTTTCCCAGCGGCTATAGCCTGCGGCTGAGTCAGATGCAGGATGGCTCCTGCCGACTGGGCGAGCTGGTCATGTTGTACATCAGTCAGCTCCGTGCCGCCCGTCAATATCCCAGACATGAATCTCGCCAGCTGCGCGATGTTAGACGCGGCAGCTAGAGATTGTGTTCCGGTGAAAAATGACTGGTCGCTCCAATATGCCAACCGCCTCGCCGATTTCCCAGCTTCCGTAACGGCTCCCACACCACCTCAGGACAAAGGAGCGCCGCCATCGGCCTATCAAGCTGTGGCACTCCCTCCTTCATACCGTCGACCAAACCCGCCACCCGCGTGACTTGCACGTAGGCAGGAGTAAGGCCTATGATGTGGGAGACCACCTGGCCCTGACGGACATAGGCCGCCATTGAGGGGAAAAATGGGTAGACAACATCCACCCCTCTCACCGGGCGACGTTGCCATAGTTGACCTATGAGATCATCAGGGACAGGAACAGGCAGTGGCTGCGGCAGCGGCACACCGTTTGCGACTGCCGCCACCGCCATGAGCTCGGGAAACAAAGCACGCAGTTCCCCCTGCAGACTTTCCTCCTCCGAGCCCGCATCCCTCACATATAGCAGGCTACTACTGGTCAAGGAGCCACACTCCGATGTGGCTGATAGCAGGGCATCCCGCCGACGAGTCAGAGGTTCTTCCCCAAGGAGACATCTCACCCCCCTCCAGTGTTACCTGGACGGGCGGGAGATATGTCTCCACCGGGCCTTCAAATAAGAACCCGTCCGCCTCTATCATGTAGTCCTCTGTCTCCATCGGGCATGTAGAGACCGACGCATCCTCACCTGGCTCCAGCAACTCACCAAAACCGGGCCGTTCGCGTCTGCAAGCCACCATCTTGCGACGGGAGCGAGCTGACGCAAAAAGTTTGCGTCTCAAATCCCCCGCAACCAAGGGAACCGGCCGCCCAACAGCGGACGATTCCCCGGAAGCAGAGGAACCAGAGCTGGAACCAGGCCATCGCACAGGCGACGGCCCCGGTGCACCAGCTCCTTGGAGAGGCAAACTACCCATCGGACGCCTACCGGCCGTGGCTGCCGACCACGAGAGAGGTCTCAGCCCCGCTCCAAGACGCACGACGGAGGCGGAAATGGAGAACCGCTGGTGAAGAGTAGCGTTGCGAGCGCGACTCCCCGAAGTAGACATTATGACTTAGTTTTTTTCTATCGAAATATATGAGAGAAGAAAAAAACAAGCAACAATGTAAACACGTCTCAACTTTCTTCAGCTAACAACCTCGTCAAGTGTGGGATCTACCGAAGGCACTTCCTTGTGGTGAAAGTGAAGAAGGAGGCGAGTAGGTGACCACACACCTGCTTATGAAGGTAAGCGGATGGGGGTGTGGCCAGACGAATGTTGGGATGTAAAGGTACATGGTGGAATTTTTTATTCAGTGCTCGTGCACGAAGTGAAGTACAGTGCAGATGATGCTGAGCGAAAGCCATAATGAAATAGAACCTTCTGCAGTGTGGTAGTGAAAGGGTTAACCTTCTGTAGTGTGGTAGTGAAAGGGTTAACCGTCTGCAGTGTGGTAGTGAAAGGGTTAACCTTCTGTAGTGTGGTAGTGGAAGGTTAACCTTCTGTAGTGTGGTAGTGAAAGGGTTAACCTTCTGTAGTGTGGTAGTGAAAGAGTTAACCTTCTGTAGTGTGGTAGTGAAAGGGTTAATGTGTTTTGCAATGTTAATCACATTCTAATGGGATCACGTACTAGACCTTTATTATAGCCCGACCTCCTAGCAAACAGCAACGCGCCGCTGCATGCTTTAATTGTACGGAAAATAAAAACAGAGAGAGAGCGGTGGCTTCCACTCGTCTTTTAAATGTTTTTTTTTTATCTTTGGGTAAAAAAAAAGAGAAAAAAGAGAGAGGCTATAGGAAAGTATTAATCTGCTTAACATTTCTAAGTACATCCTCCGAGAGGATTTTGCCTTTTTAATCTTACATATGCTCAGCAGAGTTACTGGCAAAAAAAATGAAGAAAATGTACATTTTCCCCATTTCATCCTTTCAGCATCAAATGGTGAGCAGCAAAAATTGGATCAGACTTCAAAGGCAACGATGTGCTCCAAGTCACGGAGTGGCTCCTCTATTTCACATATTGAATTCGAGCGGGATATCAAAGTGCTACCAAAGAACCTCAGGTCTTTACTAAAAAAAAAAAAAAAGGGGTCTAACATCTGTAGCAAGAGAAGCGCAAAAGACAAATCACCTCGGGGGAACAGCGAGCGTTTATTCTCAGCCGTGAATTTCCAGCCTTTTGATTCTCTTACCCCCCCCTTGTACCACCCTGTCTTCTTCCTCCGAGACGGAGTTTGGGAGCGAGAGAAGTCTTTTGTCTCAGGGACACAAAAAAAATAAAAGACCTCTTGACGAATAATCTATGTTAAAGCCGCTGTACAGTATGTATTATGCGGTACGTGGCCGGAACCGCGAGTGAGAAACCAAAAAACGTAACCTTCTTACGGTCTGTACTATTATGTACCTTACTACTATGCTACTATACTACTACCTATCATGCTAGTATGTCTATACTACTATGCTACTATACGTATACTACTACCTATCATGCTAATATGTCTATTCTATTATGCTACTATACGTATACTACTACCTATAATGCTAATATGTCTATACTACTCTGCTACTATACGTATACTACTACCTATCATGCTAATAATGTCTATACTACTATACTACTATACTTACACTACTACCTATCATGCTAATATGTCTATACTACTATGCTACTATACTTATACTACTACCTATCATGCTAATGTGTCTATACTACCTATTATGCTAATATATCTATACTACTATATTTATACTACTACCTATTATGCTAATATGTCTATACTACTATGCTATTATATTTATACTACTACCTATCATGCTAATATGTCTATAGCCTACTACTATGCTACTATATTTATACTACTACCTATCATGCTAATACGTCTATACTACTATGCAGTTCAACACTATTTGACAAACAACGCCACTGATCCTTAGCTGCCAGAGTTTTGCCCTTCCTGCTGACTTGTTGTGCACAATTTCTAAGTGGCTTTGGTTAAAAGCGTTCAGCTAAATGACTAAATGTAAAATGTAAATGAGAAAAACGTTCCAGTTTTGACACACGGATGCGGTACTTACCGGAACCTTCCCTCTGTGATCGGAATGTGTCCGTCTGCTCTTCGGGCCGTTAGACCTGCGAACGTGTGAAGGGTTTTGTGAGTCAAATAATAATAATAATAATAATAATAATAATAATAATAATAATAATAATAATAATAATAATAATAATAATAATAATAATAATAATAATAATAATAATAATAATAATAATAATAATAATAATAATAATAATAATAATAATAATAATACACTGTCATAAAGCACCATTGTACATTACACTGCAAATGCCTTTCCGTTACACACATTAATGGAATTTCATGTTTTTGGCGCCATCTTACATGAGTGAACAATGGTTCGTTCTTGCTCCTCTTGAGTCATAGCAACACAAGAGGAGCGCCTGTTACAGAATTTGCTAACGCTGTTATGCAATCTGCAGAACGAGATACCGATCTGGCATGTAAGAGACATTACAGCATATTACCAAAGAGACAAAAAGGCAATTTAGAGTAACATCTATGAACACAATAATAATCCCCGTCAGCCACAGTCGTACTTTCAGTCAAGAACATCTAAATCTCATCTAGAGATTATACAATTGCTCCGGTATGTTACAGTGTTAAGTAGCTCTACATTCTCACAGCCATCACTGATACAGAGTGTCTGGTCAGTAACATGGGTCTCCCAGTTCCTCCACACTGCAGTAAACAGCCATCACTGATATAGAGTGTCTGGTCAGTAACATGGGTCTCCCAGTCCTTCCACTCTGCAGTAAACAGCCATCACTGATATAGAGTGTCTGGTCTGTAACATGGGTCTCCCAGTCCCTCCTGCTCTGCAGTAAACAGCCATCACTGATATAGAGTGTCTGGTCAGTAACATGGGTCTCCCAGTCCCTCCTTTCTGCAGTAAACAGCCATCACTGATATAGAGTGTCTGGTCAGTAACATGGGTCTCTCAGTCCCTCCACTCTGCAGTAAACAGAAAATACATTTTCTTTTATCCCTTCCCACTTTATCCAATCAGGAGAGAGAACCCTAGATATTTCTTCTTATTTCAAGAAATCTTGCCAAGCCAAATTTTCTGGCAGATTATTTTACTTGTTTCAAGCACATATTCGTTTTTATTTCTTATTTTTTGTCAGACCATTTTTGCAGTGTGGAGTTCTCTTTCCCGATTGGCTAAAGTGAGAACGGGATACCAGGAAATGTATTTTGTGTTTACTGCAGAGCGGAGGGACTGAGAGACCCATGTTACTGACACTCTATATCAGTGATGACTGTTTACTGCAGAGTGGAGGGACTGGGAGACCCGTGTTACTGACCAGACACTCTGTATCAGTGATGACTGTTTACTGCAGAGCAGGAGGGACTGGGAGACCCATGTTACTGACCAGACACTCTATATCAGTGATGGCTGTTTACTGCAGAGTGGAGGGACTGGGAGACCCATGTTACTGACCAGACACTCTATATCAGTGATGGCTACTTACTGCAGAGCAGGAGGGACTGGGAGACCCCATGTTACTGACCAGACACTCTATATCAGTGATGGCTGTTTACTGCAGAGAGGAGGGACTGGGAGACCCATGTTACTGACCAGACACTCTGTATCAGTGATGACTGTTTACTGCAGAGCAGGAGGGACTGGGAGACCCATGTTACTGACCAGACACTCTATATCAGTGATGACTGTTTACTGCAGAAGGTGGAGGGACTGAGAGACCCATGTTACTGACCAGACACTCTGTATCAGTGATGGCTGTTTACTGCAGAGCAGAAGGGACTGGGAGACCCATGTTACTGACCAGACACTCTGTATCAGTGATGGCTGTCAGAATGTAGAGCTACTTAACACTGTAACATACAGGAGCAATTGTATAATCTCTAGATGAGATTTAGATGTTCTTGACTGAAAGTACGACTGTGGCTGACGGGGATTATTATTGTGTTCATAGACCAGACACTCTCTATCAGTGATGACTGTCAGAATGTAGAGCTATTATTTTAACATGTAGACCAATTATTTTAACAAAGAAAATATCACTTACAAGAGCTTTAATGATAGGATCATAGAGTAGTGTCATGTGACATCTGTACCGCCCGCCAACTGTAATCATACTTAAAATTAAAAAGGTGACATCTCTTCCGGCGTGAGGACCCAATGATGCAACCAGAGCCTGTTCAGAGCCGTAAAAAACACTGAACGCGCCACGGCACGTGTAACAGAGCGAGGACACGAAGAGAGAGAGAGAGAGAGAGAGAGAGAGAGAGAGAGAGAGAGAGAGACGAGAGAGAGAGAAGAGAGAGAGAGAGAGAGAGAGAGAGAGAGAGAGAGAGAGAGAAGAGAGAAGAGAGAGAGAGAGAGACGAGAGACGAGAGAGAGAGAGAGAGGGGAGAGGGGGATAACAGCATGTAGGTGAGAACACAGATCTGGGCCAGATCATGTCAAAATAAATCTATATGGAGAGATTCCAACACTGATTAAACAGAATTGTTAAGTGGAGGTTTGAAGTTTTTTCTCACCAAGGAATATGATTGTAAACATGGACGAGAGAGAGAGAGAGAGAGAGAGAGAGAGAGAGAGAGAGAGAGAGAGAGAGAGAGAGAGGAGAGAGAGAGGAGAGACGAGAGAGAGAGAGAGAGAGAGAAGAGAGAGACGAGAGAGAGAGAGAGAGAAGAGAGAGAGAGAGAGAGAGTTCCCTGAAGAGACTTGGCCCTCAGCCTGAGCTGCCTCATACAACATGTTCAGATGTCTCCAGTATTCCGTGCGTCGGGAGCGTCTGCCGCGCCGTCAGGAGGGAGATGAGCGACGCTGACCGAAAGTCAGTGGAAGTTCAGACGAGTGAGAGACATTTCTCAGACTCTTCGCGTTAACGAGAGCGGGGTTCGAAGCCGAGACCCTGGTGTGTATCCAGTGTTGTCGTCGAGTCGCTAAATCTCGAGTCCCCGTTACCCGAGTCCAGGGGTGCGTTGGTCATGGGACGGGGGTTGCACCGCGCTCCACCGGGTCTGTGAGCAGAAGCACGCACATGCACACAAGAATGCGCTGCACTCGACTGATGCACCAACCTCGCCAAGTACCCACCTGGCTACTTTGACCCACCTGACACAATAGCCAAACAGATGCACTAGCCATCGATATCTTATGCCAAATGATTAGGACCTATTACCAAAAAAAATTAAAGTATTTGGTATTTATCAATTAAGTCCAAGTCCGACGTCATCAGTGCTCAAGTCCAACTTGAGTCATGAGTCCTGAAAATCAGTCCAGGACTCAGACTACTACTACACTGCATGTATCTCTATAGTATAATTTACTATAGTCTCCTCGGATTCCTATTGACTCATCGCTCAGAGCTCGATAAAAACACACACGTGATCATCAGCTGAATGTTTCGTGGTTAGCTGAAAAAAAAGTATATACGTATACTGTATATTTTTTTTATACACTTTTCTCTCCCTCCCCTGTTTTGATTGATTGATTGAAAACTTTATTAACAGATTGCAGAATGGGTTACAATACAGTACAGCTCAATACACACAATTGTTAAGGGGATGCAGACCAGAGAAAGACTTTCGTTTTGTTTACATCAGGGTCCCCCATTTTCAATTCATCAGGACATATATGACATACATGACATACAGATAGTCAGTACTGCTACATCTATACATTTATGACATACCAGATTTGCAAAATACAGTACTGTTTGTGATACAGAAGGAGTCAGGAAAAGGGAGTATATACATTTGACGTTAGAAACTGTACATTGGAGGAGGTTGGGTGGGGGGGGGTTGGGTACACTGGGATATTGACAACCATACTGGGTAATCTACATTGGGAGGTGGTTGGGGGGGGGGGGGGGGGGGGACACACTGTATAAACAAGCAAAACTGTACATTGAGGGGGGGGGGGGGGGGGAGACACTGTACAAACAAACAAAATTGTACATTGGACTATTGACAAAAACCATACTAGGTAAATGACCTGTACATTGGAGGGGGGTTGGGTTAGGATATTTACAGGGGGCCAGTGTTGAATTGCAGTCTCCCGTAGGTGTCCCTTGAGAGAGGTTTTTGAAAGTGGGTAGTGATCCACATTCCTTTACAGCTTTGGGTAGGGCGTTCCACATTGATGTGGCATAATTGCGAAACGTGTTTAGTCCCTTATTTGAGCCGAATCTGGGTTTTAACATGATTTGTGGAGCTCCCTCTGGTGTTGTGATCGTGGTATTCACTGACCTTTGGGAAGTATTTCGACATGTACATGGGTACCTTGGTCGTGTAGTGTATCTTGTAGACCAGGCCCATTGCAAGTTGCTGTACTCTGTCGTCTACTCTAAGCCATCCTAGGTTGTCAAAGTGGGCAGGGGTGAGGTGGGTTCTAGGAGTAAGGTCAAGCAGTAGTCTGACCAGTTTGTTTTGAGATGTTTGTAATTTTGTTTTTAGCGCCTTTGAGGTGCTTTGGTACCATGAGGTGCAAGCATAGTCGTAGTACCCCTGAATGAGTGCTCCTGCCAGAGTCTTCAGGGTATTCTTGTTTACCAGAGAGGAGATCCGGTACAAGAATCGAGTTCGTTGGTTGACTTTTTTTATTACATTGGATGCCATTTTGTCACAGGAGAGATTAGCCTCTAGGATGGAACCCAGGTAGGTAATTTCATCTTTCCTTGTGACAATATTGTCACCCACTGTAACTGAGAAGCCGTCGGTCTTGCTGAGTTTGTTATTTGAACCGAAGAGAATGGACTCTGTTTTGCCCATGTGTAATGATAGTTTGTTATCAGCTAGCCATATGCAGATTCTGCCTAGTTCCGAGCTGAGGGTTTTTTCAACCTGTAACTTGTTCTTGTCAGAGACCAGCAGGGCTGAGTCGTCCGCAAACAAGTTGCAGTCACAAGCTGACGACATGTCATTTGCATAAATTAGGAACAGTAGCGGTCCTAGTATGCTTCCTTGTGGAACACCACAGCTCACTGTGAGGGGGGGGGATAGGGTACCGTTTACCTCCACCATCTGTTCCCTCCCCTCAAGGTAGGATTGCATCCAGCTCACTGATAGACTATCAAAACCAATTGCTTTTAGCTTGTCAATCAGAATGGAGTGATTGACCGTGTCAAAGGCCTTTTGTAGGTCCAGCATGACCATGCCGCAGTATTTGCCTGCGTCCACCTCTTGTTTGATGTGGTCATTCAAATAGAGAAGGCATGTGTCAGTGGAGTGGGATGAAGCCAGATTGGAATTCGTAGATTAGATTTTTTTCCGCTAGGTACTTTTCGACCTGTTCGTAGACTATTTTTTCCATGACTTTCGAGATGGAGGTGAGAATAGAAACAGGGCGGTAGTTGCCTGGGTCTAATTTGCTGCCCTTTTTGTGCAGAGGGGTCACCCTCGCAATTTTGAAGTCCTTGGGGACGTGTCCCTGTTTTATGGAGAGGTTTATTATGTGTGTGATGATTGGGGTGATGGCGGCTGCTGAGTCTCTGAGGAATTTGGAGGGGATGTTGTCATGGCCAGTGGCCTTGTTAGGTTGGAGGGCGCTCAGTTTATTGAGTACCTCATCTGTTGTTACCATTTCCAGCTTGAAGTCGTCCTTGCGGACCCCTAGGTTTTTGTAGTAAGCTACTATGTGTTCTACCCCATAAAGCCCTGAGTGGGAGGGTAGTTTGTTTACCAGTGTTGTGGCTATGTTTGTGAAGAAAATGTTTAAGTAATTGGCTACATCCAGCTTGTCTGTGATGAGCGTGTTGTCCGTTTTTATGTTTATGTTTGAGAATCTGGTTTTAAGTTTTTTACTGCATTCTAGTTGATTATTGAGTAATTTCCAAAGTTCACGTGGTTTGTTTTTGTTTTCCTCAGTTTTGTCATTGATGAAATTCTTTTTTGCAGTTTTGATCATGGAGTTTACGTCGTTTCTTAGTCTGTTTCTTTCTAGTTTG
This sequence comes from Notolepis coatsorum, assembly GCF_963971535.1. Lineage (NCBI taxonomy): Eukaryota > Metazoa > Chordata > Actinopteri > Aulopiformes > Paralepididae > Notolepis > Notolepis coatsorum. The sequence goes on along the minus strand of NW_028172982.1, from coordinate 3,696 downwards.
AGTTCAGTCACGTGGGCTTGGAGTTCACTGCTCGTGCTTTTAGTAAGCTTTGACTGACTTTTACGAAACTCAGAGCATTTTTTGTCTCTGGTTTTCATAGCGGCCAGTATTTCGGAGTGCATCCACGGCTCAGCGCGATTTTTTACCCTGGTGGTTCTTAGGGGGGCCATGTCGTTTAGTATTGTTGAGAATTTGGTTTTGAAACCAAGCCATGTTTCTTCAACCAGTGTACCATTGAGTTCATCTGACCAGTCCAGACTCTCCAGTTCAAGGTTGAAGGCCTCGCTAGAGTAGGTTTTGAGGTCTCTAGATGTGACTGTTTTGTGGCAGCCAGCCTTTTGTTTTAGTTTTTTGCGGGTACAGAATATCATATAATGATCACTTAACCCGCATGCTATAACCCCTTTATTGGAGATTTTGGACTTGTCGGAGGTCAGAATGAGGTCAATGGTAGTCTGAGTTGATTCACATACACGTGTGGGTTGGGTGATTAGCTGGCTGAGGCCGTGCAGATCACAAAACCTACTGAATGACTTGAAGACGGGTGCAACGTTCTGTCTTGAACGTTGCTTGCATATGCCCCCCACAGGTCGGTCGTAGGGAGGATAGAAGCCTTGCATCACGTGTCCCCTCCGGTACACGAGGATGCAGCCTGTCACATCTTTTCACCTGCCAGCGCGGACTCTCATTGGCGAGGTGTAACGTGTGGGAGGCTCACACTACCCCCGCCATTTTCCTGTCTCTGCTGTGCAGGCGTCCCCCAACCGACCTGTAGGAGTTGCTGTCCACAACGTCCAGATTACCACCCATCGACTTCCACCCGCTGACTCTGCCAATTGAGCTAGTATGACGGCCGGCCCAAGCCGGAGGCAACGCCGACAACCGGATTCGAACCCAGTGTCTCTTGCGTTGGTGAAGAGAGCAATGTCCGCTTCGCCACCCAGCCGCCCTATACTGTATATTTATATACTCTATTATACTATACTCTATATATAATACTGTAACGACCGCAGATGCCTAGACTCGCTAGCCCTTGGCTAACGGGTAGGACCCTGTCGTTGACAGGTTAGCCTCGACGACTGTGGGTCTGGGCGATCCGGGGTCAATTCCCGGCACCTTGGTGTCAGAGGTGGGATGGTGGACCATGAGGCCATCGGAAGCTCCCAGGGGCGTGAGGGAGCTGATAGGCTGAAGCGTGGGGACCCAGGGGCTGTGAGGGAGCTGATAGGCTGAAGCATGGGGACCCAGGGATATTGATAGCTGATAGGCTGAAGCGTGGGGACCCAGGGGCTGTGAGGGAGCTGATAGGCTGAAAAGCAGGGATGTGATCCAGGAAGGAGGGGGGTAGTGTAACGACCACAGATGCCTAGCTCTTGGCTAACGGGTCAGACCCTTTAGTTGACTGGGTAGCTCTGTCGCCTGTGGTCTGGGTGACCTGGGTTTGATTCCCAGCTGCTCCCTGAAGCCTATTGACTATTGACTCAGGTCCATAATTATTCAGAGCGTTTATGCCGTTAAAACGTTGACATCTCACAAAAATTCGAAGGTCGTCAGCTGCAGTCTGTAGTCGCTGTCGCCAGTGATAAAATCCCCCCACATGTGTGAATTGCTGCTGTGGAGAGTAGCTAGCTAAGGGATTGAGCTAAAACACCACAACTAGGGATGTCCGATATTATCGGCCGGTATTGGCATTAAAATGTAATATAGAAAATGATCGGTATCGGTTTAAATATATATATATATATATATATATATATATATATATATATATATATATATATATATATATATATATATATATATATATATATACATTTATTTAACCTTTATTTACCCAGACAAGCAAGTAAGAACAAATTCTTATTTTATTTATTGTCAAAGTATGCATAATGTTGTGTTAATTACACGACAAGAGATATGTAATGTTAATTACCTGAAATTATTCAGTTTTTTTGGGGGGGAAACCCTGCATATATCGGTATCGGTTGATATCGGTATCGGTTGATATTGGTATCGGTTGATATTGGTATCGGAAATTAAGAGTTGGACAATAAGGGTATATCGGATATCGGTAAAAAAGCCAATATCGAACATCCCTAACCACAACCACTGATACCCCTGACACCATGTGTGCTGTGCAACGTGGAGAGTACGGGGTCATCCCTATGTTCCCCAGGTCCTATGTTCCCCGCTCCCGAAAAAAGGGTCCTATATGTTCCCCGGGTCCTAGATCAGCCATTCTCAAACAGTGGGCCAGTGACCGTCATCGAGTGGGCCGTGGAGGCAGCCTAACCTACTGCCAAAATCAATGCGTAATAAAATGTGTGTGTTAGTAGTCGCCGCAAACTAACGGTAGAATTTCGCCGGCACGGAAACGAGAGAAATGGAATTGAGAAAGTTTCTGGAGGAAAGAGAATAATATTGTTTGGCTAGGTGGTAGGATATTGATTGCGTGTGTGTGGTTCAAACGTTAAACTTCTATTCCAGAACATAGGACCCTTTTTCATCGGGAGCGGGGACCATAGGACCCGGGGAACATATATACACTCCCGAGAGTACAGTAGCTAGCTAAGGGATTGAGATAAACACCACCGCCACCGATACCCCTGACACCATGTGTGCTGCTGTGGAGAGTAGCTAGCTAAGGGATTGAGCTAAAACTCCACCACCACTGATACCACAGACACAAGTTACAACGCTGACCAATCATTTTCGCAATCGGCGGATGATTGACTTCTGGAGCCTTGGGAGTCCGGGGTGATAATCTGACACGCGCACGTAAAAAGTTGCACGCCTCACATATCGGCATGTAACTCGAGAAGCAAGGCACGGATTTTGTCGATTCAGATGGCATTCGAACGGCAACAAATATAGCTTTAATTCTGTCATTTATATGTTTGGCGAAAAATGCCGTCCCGAGCCTTCAGACGCTCGCTCGCAAAGTGCTGTGAAACTGAAACTGAAAAACAATGAAACCCCGACATTTTCATGAATTTATAAACCCCCTCCCGAACGCGTGAAAAGAGGACATGTCCGGGCAAAAGAGGACGTTTCGTCACCCTACCATGTGTCCTGCTGTGGAGAGTAGCTAGCTAAGGGATTGAGCTAAACACCACAACCACCGCCACCGATACCCCTGACACCATGTGTGCCGCTGTTCTGCTTAGCGGCTGCTCTCCTGCTTAGCACATACTTTCTTAATGACCGGCCTGCCCCCATATGCTGAATAAACACAAGCTCCTCTCGGCTCCTACATCTGGAGACCAGTGCAATGGCCTCCGCTTGCGGTCGGAGGAGTGCCGCTATCTCGGTGGAAAGATATTTATTACGTTTTCGAAATCTGCAGGAGAAGGAGGAGGAGGAGGGAGTGGGAGGGAGGGAGGAACTTTTTCTCGTGTGGTTAAGACAACAGCAGCACATTACAGGGCGAGGAGGCAGAGGCCCGCCCCTTGAAAGACCCGAAGATGAGTGACAGGTATGCAAGGCTCAATGACAAGTCTCTATTTGTGGTCTTTTCTCCGTCGCATTCCATGACCCGCGGAGGCCTTTGGAAAATAGACCACGGAGATAAAAAAAAAATTAAAGATGGGACTATTTTCTGCACCGAAGAAAGGGGATATATAAAAAAAATAAACGACATGATCCGCTGGAAAGTAAATGGTAAAAATGGCAGACTATTTTATATAGCGCTTTTAT
>NW_028172983.1:73428-109741 GCF_963971535.1 Notolepis coatsorum | reverse complement strand
CTTTATGACAGATATGATACACTGGGTCCTTTATGACAGATATGATACACTGTGTCCTTTATGACATATATGATACACTGGGTCCTTTATGATATATATGATACCCACCACTGTGTCCTTTATGATATATATGATACACTGTGTCCTTTATGATAGATATGATACACTGGGTCCTTTATGACAGATATGATACACTGTGTCCTTTATGATATATATGATACACTGGGTCCTTTATGATATATATGATACCCACCACTGTGTCCTTTATGATATATATGATACACTGTGTCCTATATGATATATATGATACACTGTGTGTAACTGAGGGGTACAATTCCCTGACTGTATTGTTAGATATGGTATTTAATACCACTACCTCTTGTACTTTAACTTCTGGCCATCCAGTACATGATATAAGTATGATGAACACTTTCCCACCTGATGAAACGAATCCACACAAATGTACAAATCAAAGGTTTAATATAGCAAAAGGTATATACAACGGTCACTTGTTTACACTTATGATTTGAAATATGCACTTGTATGGCAAATGAGTATTCGTAGGTAAATCAACATTGAATGTCCAATCTCTGGTTACGCAGGGAGTAAGTATACAACCTGGATATTTAGGAAACTATAGCGATGGTACTTAAATGATTATAGCTGGATACACTAAGGGGGGGGGGGGGGGGCCCCGCTGGTTGTAAGACAGTAGGAGGGGGGGGTTAGAGAAGCCGCTGGCGGTATCCCATCTGGCCGACGGTTTCTTGGGAGAATTCAAAGTCTTGAACACGGTGCCCACAGAACCTCGGTCCGCAGACGAATACAGCTGGACCCTCTGGTGGACGGTAGCTGCCGGTCCACAACGGAGAGACGTGAGGCGACCTCACTGGTGTAGAGCGCCGTCTCACCTGGAGTCCTCTCCGGGGGGTAGTTCCAACACTCCGCAGTGTTGGCCTTTATCCATGGAATAATCAAAGCACCCAAAGCATAATCCAAGCCGTGGAAGGCTCGCCGTCGTCCAGGTAGAGTAATCCAATATACAGGTCCAGTCGCCCTGGCCCGGAGCTCCTCGGATGCAAGCACCACTAGGGGTCTGCCCAGCCTGGTTAAGCGTCCAGATAACGTCAGGAACGATGGGGGTACTGATAACTTTAGAACTCTAACCGACCGATGCACCATACATAAATAGACTATTATTAGCTTAATAGAATACGTCCAACTCGACGGTATAGTGCCAAACTATGACTATTCAACTATTAATCTACACGATATCTCAATGCCTATTCTGAGGCCAAGTAGGCCTTACCACACCACACGTGCGTCGTGGGGAGGCTTCGCGTCTGTCACTCTGTTGGAGGGTAAAGAACTGGACTAAAAGAAAGTTCTACTTTACTTGCGCCATATATATATGCGCTATGAACAAATAGTACCATTCGTATTTCGCCCGACATATTCCTGCGCGGAACCGGGGCTTGCCACGACATGTTGGGCGGCACGATTGAACTTGGACCTAGGGGTATGGCAACCTGGCGCCAGGTTCTCGTCCAATGGTAGAATGAAACTATTATGGGCTGTTTAGTAGACTAAAGGGATATTCAGTGCATATTGTACAAGGAATATACAGGGGATATCAAACGATATACAAATACAATTAAATATATATATATAAATAAATATATATATTCGGTTTAATCTGATCCTTCACAACAGCCGCACCCTAATTAGTCCCACCTAATTAGCTAAGCAGAGACAGATTAACCGCACTGTCTACCACTCAAGGTCCGCTGTAAGGGTCAGTCAACTCACAAAGTCATGGGGTCATGGTCATCATCGATAGTATCTGGGAGTCGGGGCAGTTCTATGAGCCTCGCCACGGGACGTGTGTAAGTGCGCCCTTGGACGAGTACTTCAGCTGCTCGGACCTTGCCATCGGCACCGGTGATCACTTTGCTTACGCGGCCAGCCGGCCACATAGCTCTGGGTAGTGACTGGTCAATAATCATGACGACTGTTCCTTCTGTCAAATTGTCTCTCTCTTTTACCCACTTCTGGCGGGTCTGTAGAGACGGTAGGTAGTGGAGCAGGAAGCTGCTCCAAAACTTGTCAGCTAGTACTTGACTGTACCTCCACATTCTTCGGCCGTTCGCTTCTTCAGGCCTGTACATTGTCTGGGGTAGCGCGGGGTCCAGCCGCCCCATTAAGAGTGTGTTGGGGGTGACTGGGTCGACATCTGCTACATCACTGGAGACGTAACCGAGGGGCTTTGAGTTCAATACTCCCTCGATCTCCGTGAGGACTGTCATTAGGACTTCCTCCGCCACAGTCTGGGCCCCAAGTACGGCGTACAGGGCTGTCTTTATAGAACGTACTTCTCGTTCCCAGGTTCCACCGAAGTGGGGTGCGTTCGGGGGATTAAACTGGAAGTCAATCTGGGATGGAGCGAGGTGGGTCTTAAGTTCTGGGCCCATAGCTTGGAAGCTCTCTCTCAGCTCTCTTTCTCCGCCTTTGAAGTTGGTCCCGTGATCAGACAACAATGTGGACGGTTTTCCTTTCCGTGATGTGAATCTTCGGAAGGCCATAAGGAATGAGTCTGTGCTCATGGTCGGAAGGAGCTCGATATGTATCGCTCTGGTGGTCATGCATTTGAATACAATACCCCACCGCTTCTCGGTGCCTCTTCCTCTCTTTATATACAACGGGCCAAAGCAGTCCATGCCTGTGGAGTGGAATGGCTTGTCGCCGATTCGGAGGCGACAGGGGGGTAAGTCAGCCATCCGTGGTATGCTGGGCTGCGCGCGCCACTTACGGCAGTCTAGACAGGTTCGCTGGAAGCGCCGTACTGCTTCTCTGCCTTGCAGTATCCAATAACGACGTCTGATCTCCGCGAAGACTCTCTCTGCTCCTGCGTGGTGTACATCCTCGTCGTATTTCTTTATGATCAGCTCTGTGACCTTGTGTCGGCTGTTCAAGACGATCGGGTACTTAGTATCATCCGGTAGATCGGGGGCTCTCCGCAGGCGACCACCCACTCTGATGAGATTATGGGCGTCACTCTCTGGTGCCAGGTGAATCAGTCGGCTGTCTGATGGGACGGGGTTTCCTCCCTGTAGACAGTCTAGCTCATCGGGGAACGAGTCTCTCTGGGCTCGTTGTAGTAGAAGAAGTTCTGCTTCTTCGTAGTCAGCTGCTGACATGTCAGTGGTGGACTGAATCTCTGGGTGGTGCCGCAGGAATGTTCTTTGCTGCGCACTCTCTAGGGTAATGCAGTCATCTATGTTGGGGTCTGTGGAGGCGACTGTGTTCAGTCCACAGAACATAGGTTTCTTGTTCTCAGCCTCCTCGTTACTTGCTTCCCGCGGGGTGGGCGTAGGCCACTCTCCTTCCAGGAGCTTGAGGAATTCTGGTCCGTCACTGTAGATGTTGCGACGGGTTAGGTCATCCAGAGACATTCCCCGGGTGATGACGTCAGCTGGGTTGTGTTTGGTGTCCACATACCGCCAGCTCGCTGCTTCTGTTAACTCTTGAATCTCGGTGACTCTGACTCCCACGAAGACTTTGTATCTGCATGAATCAGACTTGATCCATGTGAGTACTGTCGTGGAATCTGACCACAAGATTGTTCTGTGCACCGGAATGGTGAGTTCACGTTGGATTAACGTGGCTAGATGCGCTCCTGCTAGGGCTGCGCAGAGCTCTAGACGTGGGATAGATTGTTGCTTACGTGGGGCTATTCTTGAGCGGGCCAGGATGAAAGCAGTGTGTATCTTTCCTCCCTTCTCTTGGGCACGCAAGTTGGCCACCGATCCGTAGGCTACTTCGGAGGCGTCGCTGAAGACGTGTAGATCAATCTCGCATGTCTCTGGCCTCACTGTGGATGGGAAGTAGCTGCGGCGTATATTGACGCCTGGGAGTGAGCGGAGTTCCGTCTCCCACTCTCTCCATGTTGAGGCAAGGTGTGCGGGTATTGGGTCGTCCCAGCCCTGGTCCTTGTCCCATAGTGCTCGTACAATCATCTTTGCCCTGGTGGTGTAAGGTAGAATACATCCCAACGGGTCATATTGTCTGGCGAGTGTTCTGTACACACTCCGTCTGGTGGTCGGTATCGCCGTCGACCTTCCCTGCTCTGGAGCTAAGGGTTTGTGTCTATAGTGGAGCGAGTCTGTTTTGAAGCGCCAGACTAGTCCTAGTGTCATTTCTTGGGCTTCTCCTGGGATTGTCGCCATCCAGGTCTCGCTGCTGGCAGCCTTGTCCGCGGGGGAGAGGCTGCGCAATACGTGCGGGTCACTGCTGGCCCACTGCCTGAGATCAAAGCCGCCTTTGATCAGGGAGGCGCGTAACTTGATTAGGAGAGCCTCGGCTTCTTCTTGAGTCGAAACGCTTTGTAAACAGTTGTCCACGTAGAAACTGTTCTTCACACTGTGTTGGACCTCTTCATCTGCTGTTGGGTCCTCTGCGACGTGTTTCTGTAGTGCAAATGTAGCACAGCACGGGCTGCATGTGGTTCCGAAGGGGAGTACTTCCCACTGGTAGATGGCTGGGTTCTCATCTCCGATCCTCTCTCTCCATAGGAACCGCAGCAGAGGCTTGTCCTCCTCTACTAGTCTCACCTGCAAGAACATCCCTTTGATATCCCCGCTGATAGCCACCTTGTCCTGGCGGAAGCGCAGTAGCACGCCTAGTAGGGAGGGGCCGAGTGTGGGGCCGGGCAAGAGCTCTTTATTCAGATTTTGGGATCCGATCTGGTAGCTGCAGTTAAACACAATGCGATCCTTGCCGTTGTGATGGACCTTGTGATGCGGCACGTACCATGATTCGGTCATCTGATCGGCCTCTTTAATGTCAATCTTTGTTACGTGTCCCGCTGTGATTAGCTTCTCAATCTCAGCGCGGTACACACTCTCTTGAGCGGGGTCTTTGGCTAGGCGCCGCTCCGTGTTCAATAGATAGCGCTCCGTGGCGTCTTTCTTTGCGTGAAAGGTGGGCATTCCCTCTCGCCTCAGGAGTGGAGTTGCGTATCTCATCACTCCGCCGACTGTGACTCTCTTTGTCCCCTGCTCGAGTAGGTTGATGGCGTAAATGTCTTCTTTAGAACGAATATCTTTCTTTTCGTTCTTAAAGGGCATTGTCTCTAGTGTCCATAGCCTCTCGACATGCTGCAGGAGAGTGGTGTCTTCTTCTGTCGTTCTGGAGTGGAGGCAGCTAGTGGCTGCTGTTCGGTTGAGAGATTTAGCGAGGGGGCCTTGTAGGGTCCACCCTAGGCGGGTCTCGACTGCTGCAGGACAGCCTCGGGGTCCTGTATGGACCCGGTCAATCGGGACTATGAGTTCTGCATGGTCGGAGCCCATCAGCAGGGTCGGGGTAGCGCCGTCTATGAGCGGGATAGGTAATTGGCGCAGGTGCACATATTTATCCATCAACTTGGTGACAGGGTAGGTGTACTGCGATAGTCCTATTTCTTGGCTGGTGAAAGCATTTGTAATCTTGTACCGTCGCTCTGGCTGCCCGTTTGCTGCGATAGTGAAGGAGACATTCTCGCCCTTTATCGTCTTTAAATCTCTTCTTATTGTCCGAATAGTCATTTCGTTCTTGCTCCCCCGCAGTCCCAGCTGGGCCGCAGCGGACGCGAGCAGAAGGGTCTTCTCTGACCCGTCGTCAAGGACGGCGTAAGTGTCCATGACTTTATCTTGGTAGCTCAATGTCACACGGACTACCTTTAAGAGCACTTGGGCGCCGCTGCTGCTGGCGGGGTCAATGTACATGACACTTGCCTTGGTGCCGCTCCGTGGTGCTGGTGGAGGCCGTCTTCCGTTACTTTCGTGTAGTATATCTAGATGGGCTCCATCGCACCGGCTGCACCTTTTCTTTAGGCGGCATTCGGCTGCCATGTGTGGCCGCGCACATCGATAACAGCGCCTGTTGGACTTTATCCATTGACTCACTTCTTCTGCATTCATCTTTGTGAATAGGTCACATTGTGACAGCCAGTGTTCTTTCTCACAGTAGGGACACGCTATCTTCCACTTCTCTTTTCTCGAGGGGGTGCTGTGACTCTTACTGCTCGGTACTGACTCTGATTGGTGCATGACAGTCACCGATCTTCTTCCATCATTTATTCTCCTGGGTCCCTCTCTGGAGCTTGGCGTGCTCCGCCCGAATGTATCTAGTCGTAAGCTGCTGACTTCTCTCGCCAGGAAGTCGGCTAGATCAAGGAGGGATGGCTCGGGGCCGTTGGGATCCCGGTAGTCTCTCTGCCGCCTAAAGCGCTCCTGTCTTGCGGGTGGCAGCTTCTCCAAAATCCTCTCGACGTTAGAGTTGGCGTATAGCTCATGCATGCCCTTTTCCCGTTGCGCTCCCAGCATCCCTACCAGGGACTGCACTTTGATTGACAGGTCGTCTAATGAGCGATTGTCCGTGGCTGGGGGTAGGCGATCAATATGCCTTATCTCTTGGATTACGTAATCCCATATACGTCCATATCTCTGGTCCAGCGCCGCTAGGGCCGCTGTGTATGGTGTCGAAGAGGTGGCATAGGCTGGCGCTATATTGTGCGCTCGCGGTACTTTCAGGTGCTTCAGTAATATTGCATACTTGTGGCGTTCATCAGCGACATCCACCATCATTGTCTCTAAGCACATCCGGAGCTCCGTGTACTGTGCTCGACTCTCATAGGCGAAGTCTGGAAATGACGGCGTGGCAATGTATGACGCCGTGGATGGCTCATACATCGGCGAGCGTTGGGGGAGAGACCTCCTGGGCGAGTCCCCTCTTGCGCCTCGCTGTGGGCTGGTACTGACAGGGTACCATGGCCCGCTGGTCCAGGTGCTATTCCTCGGGGCTGGTCGTGCGTCGTGCTCACCCGTGAATAGAGTCGGGGGTCTGTAGCGCAGCGCCGCGGGGGTATAGCCTGGACTGTATGGGACCTCCTGGTCCGGTGGAGTACTGTGCTGTCGTCGGGCTTGGTTCTCCTCCTCTCCCTCTTCTTCCTCTATCAGATCTTCCAGATCCTGTAATCGTTTATTTAGCTTCTCCGCAGTGTATGCCGCTCCTTCCTTGTAGCTGGGTCTCGCTTGGACCGGTCTGGGAAGGGGGTCTGCGGGGGGTCTAGACTCGGTCTGTTGGTCAAGTTCAGGGTCGCTTGCTCGTTGAGGAGACGCTGCCCTTGACTGTTGTCTCGATGAGTTCCTTGAACCCCTGGCGGAGGAGGAGGGTGTTGCCTTGCGGATCAGCTGCTCCATTAGCTGCGCTTGTAACTTGTCGCGCTCGACTTCGCGCTTGGTGAGATCTGCTTCTCTTTGGGCACCGGCAGCGGCGCGCTGGGCGTCGGCCCGGTCTCTTGCCATATTCTCTTCTGTCTGAAGGCGTCTCATCTCCAGGCGTGTGCGCTCTTCTTCGCTCCGTTGTTGCGCTTGGAGTTGTTCGCGCTCGCTAAGCGCCTGTGCTTGGAGACGGTCTCTTTCAATGGTAAAATGTTTGCGCTCGCTAAGCGTCTGCGCTTGGAGTCGATCGCGTTCGGTAGAGGCTGTCAGGCAGACGAGGAATGCCTGTTGTAGCATCCTCTCCGCTTCGCTGGGGGAAGGCGGTTGTGGAGGTGAGCCGCTCCTGCGTGAGCCGCTCCTGGGGGTACTCGTTGGGGAGTCCTGGAGCTCTATTTCCTCGGCGCTCTCCTCCTCTTCTTCCGTGCAGAGTTCTCTCTCTGTAGGGTCGTCTTCCTCCCGGGGCTGGTCGGGGACTACTTCTTGGGTAGTGGCGGGGGGTAAAGGCATGTCCGCTCCCTCCTGGTCCCCACCGTGAGCTTGGTCAGTTACATTAGGACCTACTAGGGCCTCTGTGGTCGGGGAAACCTGGTCGTTAAGGTCAGACATAATTTTACTTTCTACTTTTACCGCGTTTACCGTTTGTCGAAGGCTAGGTAGTTGACTGACAGTGTAAGCCTCTAAGTACTGAGGTGTCTGTCGTCTGCGCCGCGGGCGTTCTAGGTTAGGAGGATCGTTTCGTGGAGTGTTCATCATAGGCCATTTCGATATTAATAACACTATATTAATATTACACTAGTTACCCTCCGGCTCGAAGGACCAATTGTAACTGAGGGGTACAATTCCCTGACTGTATTGTTAGATATGGTATTTAATACCACTACCTCTTGTACTTTAACTTCTGGCCATCAAGTACATGATATAAGTATGATGAACACTTTCCCACCTGATGAAACGAATCCACACAAATGTACAAATCGAAGGTTTAATATAGCAAAAGGTATATACAACGGTCACTTGTTTACACTTATGATTTGAAATATGCACTTGTATGGCAAATGAGTATTCGTAGGTAAATCAACATTGAATGTCCAATCTCTGGTTACGCAGGGAGTAAGTATACAACCTGGATATTTAGGAAACTATAGCGATGGTACTTAAATGATTATAGCTGGATACACTAAGGGGGGGGGGGGGGTCCCGCTGGTTGTAAGACAGTAGGAGGGGGGGGTTAGAGAAGCCGCTGGCGGTATCCCATCTGGCCGACGGTTTCTTGGGAGAATTTAAAGTCTTGAACACGGTGCCCACAGAACCTCGGTCCGCAGACGAATACAGCTGGACCCTCTGGTGGACGGTAGCTGCCGGTCCACAACGGAGAGACGTGAGGCGACCTCACTGGTGTAGAGCGCCGTCTCACCTGGAGTCCTCTCCGGGGGGTAGTTCCAACACTCCGCAGTGTTGGCCTTTATCCATGGAATAATCAAAGCACCCAAAGCATAATCCAAGCCGTGGAAGGCTCGCCGTCGTCCGGGTAGAGTAATCCAATATACAGGTCCAGTCGCCCTGGCCCGGAGCTCCTCGGATGCAAGCACCACTAGGGGTCTGCCCAGCCTGGTTAAGCGTCCAGATAACGTCAGGAACGATGGGGGTACTGATAACTTTAGAACTCTAACCGACCGATGCACCATACATAAATAGACTATTATTAGCTTAATAGAATACGTCCAACTCGACGGTATAGTGCCAAACTATGACTATTCAACTATTAATCTACACGATATCTCAATGCCTATTCTGAGGCCAAGTAGGCCTTACTACACCACACGTGCGTCGTGGGGAGGCTTCGCGTCTGTCACTCTGTTGGAGGGTAAAGAACTGGACTAAAAGAAAGTTCTACTTTACTTGCGCCATATATATATGCGCTATGAACAAATAGTACCATTCGTATTTCGCCCGACATATTCCTGCGCGGAACCGGGGCTTGCCACAACATGTTGGGCGGCACGATTGAACTTGGACCTAGGGGTATGGCAACCTGGCGCCAGGTTCTCGTCCAATGGTAGAATGAAACTATTATGGGCTGTTTAGTAGACTAAAGGGATATTCAGTGCATATTGTACAAGGAATATACAGGGGATATCAAACGATATACAAATACAATTAAATATATATATATAAATAAATATATATATTCGGTTTAATCTGATCCTTCACAACACTGTGTCCTTTATGATATATATGATACCCACCACTATATCCTTTATGAAAAGGTTTGATGGCCTTCTCTGGTTAAAAGGCGTAACTAGCGTTCGTCTTTGTTTATTTTTAAAGCCCTTGTTGGTAAACGTCCCTCTTACATCACAACACTGTTGGAATGGAATAGTGGAACCTATTATTGGTATAAAATATATAATCAGTACTACTAGAGTCATAGTGCTAATCAGATGTATGTACAGAGTTGTAGTATTAATATATAATATTAATAATTGTCTGTATTCATCCTATATTTTTCCCGACGGTGCAACTTGCTGTATAAAAGCAATAATACACTCGAACCCGTGGTGTGTCATGAATATTACCACTCTGTGATGCCTCTCATGGCTGCCGGCCAATCACAGCCGTCGCATCACATATCCCACTGGTTCTCGTGTATTACTGCTTAAATACACAGTATATATGGGCACCCAAGTGGCGAACCACGTAACGCGCTGCGTCGAGGCACGGCCGACCCGGGTTCGATTCCCGCACCCGGCATTCCTTGCCGAATGTCTTCCCCCCGCTCTGTCTCCCATTCTCTCTCTCTCTCTCTCTCTCTCTCTCTACCGGATTGCCCGGTACGGGCCTGTAGTAAAAAGATAACAATAAAAATCGACCAAAAACATAATAATAAAAAAATATATATACATGTCGTAGATATCAATTCAATTCAATTATCTTTAATGACCCCCCAGCCAGGCTGGTGGAATTTGATTTCAGGGCAGCATGTTACAGCATTGTTCCAACATAGAACATAGAACATATCACATCACTTACAATACGTACATACTGCATGCAGTTAAATACATAATTACAAGACCACAATATCAAAGTTGAGAGTTTATGTCCATGTCCATAGCAACAGAGGTAGGGGGGGGGGGTGCTACAGGGAGTTCAGTGTCCGTATGGCAGTGGGGAAGAAGCTGTTTTTAATGTATAAGTGTACATATGGTATATACAGTACAGTACAGCACTATCATACAGAGTTATATGTGTAGACTATAGTATGAGGTGGGTAGTTATGATAATTATGTTTACAGTGCAGGACAGCTGTAGAGGGTGAAAGCAGCAGGCAGGAATACATCGACTCACGTACTTCTATGATGACGGATGACAGTGTCTTCATTGACAGGTACGTTTAGGACACATCTCTCATCACTGGCAACGCTTCAGAATCTCAAAGACTGGTGCTGCAGTGGTCAGTGTTCAGGAAGCCTGGACATGAAATCCTGAGCACAATGGAGACCAAATAACAATGTTTATGTCTATGTTTATGTTTATTAGGATCCCCATTAGTCATCATCAACGTGTTGACTAGTCTTCCTGGGGTCCTCACAGATATACACATACAAATATGAAACATTCAGTGTAAATCAGTCATATATCACATACATAATCAATAGGAAATAAAACAAAAGAAGGTCATAGGTGAATCCATTTCACCTTTAAAACTAAAACAAAGTAAAACAGAAACAGAAGAACAGAAGACGTTTGGATAACATGGCTGCAGCTACACTCATCATGCATGACATATATTGATTTCCTTCGGGATTATGGCTCCTTTAAGTTTATTTTTTAAACTGTCCTTGTTTTCCGTCCGTATGATATGTAATGGGATCCTATTCCAATATGTAATGGCTCTATACATTGCTTTACATTGTTTTCTTGAGAGAGTTGGTTCTAGGCAGAGGTAGGGTGAAGCGACTACTATGGAGAGTAGACGTGAGTAGATAGAAACATGTGTTCCTATGAGACGTACAGCGTACTACAGTAGTGGAGTTGGTTCTATTGTAGGATCCATAGAACCCTGCTACCTGCAGAGCTCGAGAGCTGCTCCACGCCACCAGGGGGCTCCCACACAAAACCCTCCCTCAATGATTAACCATTCAGCAGCTCCACTCCTGAAATAATGCGTGGAGAGCGGAGAGCGAGCCTCGGACACACGCACTTTGAAATGGGTATCACAGTAGTACGCCCTACTGTAGAACATGACATATTAGCATGACATCTGATTTATTAATGCCAATACTAGGGACAGACGCAATTGGCACAAGTGTAAATCAAGTATTAGTCACTGAGTTTTAACATCTGCTGACTTAGCTCACCTCGTTCGTCTGCTGGCTGTGGAGCCTGTGGTCACAAGTTCAAATCACTCTTGGTTCAAGTTTTATTTTTTTTACGTTTAATTAATGTATCCACTCTGGTTGGATGGTGTGTATGTATATGTATGTATTGTGCTGTATAATGACAATACATTTGAATCGAATCTCATTTTGAAATCGCTACGCTGCCTATGGACACGACAGTGGCGCGTCAGACAGCTTCGAATGTATTGTCATTATACAGCACAATACATACATTTACATACACACCATCCAACCAGAGTGGATACATTTATTAAACGTAAATTCTTTAAAAAAAAATTGCATGCACCGTTTGGGTTTCGAATAGACGCTTCCAGGATATCAAGATTCTCAAGTGATTTATTTGTCACGTACTGTACCTACACAAGACATGTAGTGAAATGAAGGAAACAAATGAAATATAAATGGTAGAGAGAGAGAGAGAGAGAGAGAGAGAGAGAGAGAGAGAGAGAGAGAGAGAGAGAGAGAGAGAGAGAGAGAGAGAGAGAGAGAGAGCTTTTATCCAAAAGCGCTTTACAATTACGTCCCTCACATTCACACACTGATGGCGGAGGCGACCAAGCAATTAAGGGTTAAGTGTCTTGCTCAAGGACACATCGACACGCTGCCCGGGAGGAGCGGTTACTATAATGTTGTTTATCGGCCCTTTATTCAAGTGTTTTTCAAGTGATTTCATCTTCAGTTGAAGCTTAGAGTCTCTTAAACAGGTTGTGACCCGTGTATTTACCACATGGAGAAATACATTCCTGCCCAACCACTGCTGCCTTTCATTGGCTACAAAGGTGGTCAATCATTTTCGCCATCAGAGGTGACCGGTCCGTTCAGAACCCCACCAAACCGGACGCGGTCGCTTGTCAAATGACGCTCGTCGATGTTTCGTCTTGTACCTCGAGACTGGAAGCACGCAATTTCATTTCAAGTACAATAGAATATAATAGAAAACGATTAGAGGCTGTACAATTGCGCACGATGTGGTCGATGTGGTCGAGGTTATTACTCATTATTATTATTATTATTATTACAACAACACCATCACTGGCACCGGTCAAGGACATCAAAACAGGAGTGGCGTCCAACAGGAGAGGCCCTTTGATGTCCGACGCATGTCCCTTAATAACGCAATAGGTTGAGTGGGGTGACGATCGAAAGGGGGACAGTTCTACTTTCCAACAATGTATTGGTTGATCGGCAAACACACCGACAGACGAGGGCAAAGAGTTTTGTTTTAACTATGTATACACTGTACATATTAATACACAGTCAATTTAGTTTTACTCAGTTTGAGTAAAATGTACTCAGTTTGAGTAAAATCAAATGTACTCAGTTTGAGTAGAATGTACTCAGTTTGAGTAGAATGTACTCAGTTTGAGTAAAATTTACTCTGCAAAATGTACTGTGTACTACAACTCTGTACATACATCTGATTAGCGATATTACTCAGTAGTACTCATATTTATATATTTTACATTACATTTACATTTAGTCATTTAGCTGACGCTTTTATCCAAAGCGACTTACAAGTTCTGTACGACAAGTCATCAGGAAGGGTACAACTCTATCAGCTGAGTAACAATGTTCATCAAAGTGTTGAGTGCTACAGTGTAGGTTAGTTTATTAGGACAAGTGCATCACAGTAAGGTTAGTCAGGGTTAGATATATATTCTTTTTATTATTTGTATTTTCTTTCAGATAATGGTTGAAGAAGTGCGTCTTTAGTCGACGGCAAAAGATTGGACGGGTTTCGGCTGTATAAAATCATTCCACCATTTTATACCCAGTCTAATCACCTGTACATTGTATATTGCTGTTGCACTTTACTGTTACGTTTGCACTCTGGTTAGATGGCAAACTTCTTTTATTATTATTTTTGTATCCACTTTTTCTCCTCTTTTTCAATTTTTTCTCCCATCTCAATTTCATTGTGCCAATTCTTCCCTCCCCTGTCTTGAACGTTGCTCGCATATGCCCCCCACTGGCCGGTTGTAGGGAGGATAGAAGCCTTGCATCACGTGTCCCCTCCGATACACGAGGAGGCAGCCTGTCGCATCTTTTCGCCTGCCAACACGGACTCTCATTGGCGAGGTGTAACGTGTGGGAGGCTCACACTACCCCCGCCATTTCCTGTCTCTGCTGTTCAGGCGCCCCCCAACCGACCTGTAGGAGTCGCTGTCCACAACGTCCAGATTACCACCCATCGACTTCCACCCACTAACTCTGCCAATTGAGTTAGTATGACGGCCGGCCCAAGCCGGAGGCAGTGCCGACAGCCGGAGTCGAACCCGGTGTCTCTTGCGTTGGTGACGAGCGCAATGTCCGCTGCGTCACCCAGCTGCCTGCAAACTTATTTTTGTTATACTGTACTTGTGCTGCAATGATGACATTTGAATCTAATCTAAAGCTGAGGCTGGAGCGCAGCAGTTTAGGGCTCTGTCTCTGTGTCTCGTTTTACTTGTCTATAATAATACAAGAGACAGAACATGGCTGCAGGTACTTTACCGTAAGACGACAGGAAAGTCCTTTACTAAACGGTCCAAGTCGATATGAGTCTGGAGTGTCGCGTCACAAACGGTACCGGATGCCTTCCTGCAGTCCTCCTGCTTCACCCGGATACTGTTACCGGGGAATGTGCAGATCAAAGACCCAATCAGGGATCCACGTGTAAACTATTGATGCAAGAACAAACCTAGACAACAGGCAGAGTGTTTTGGTCTTATTGTATAACACAATACCAGTTTGTATCGGCTGCATTCTGAGACGGTTTTTATCATGTCATAATGTTTGTAGGCGTTGGAGTGAAGCAGTTAAAACCTCTTCGTGTGTTTTTACATTGAGTCTTACACAAAGCCTCTCCTCTGTTCTCTGTTCTCTCCTTTGTTCTCTCTCAATTCAATGATCAATAAGTCATAACTTCCTTCTTTCATCCTGTATTTCGTCCAATTTGCCTGTACAAAAAAACCCACATAAATCTTTTTTTCATACATACATATATATATTTCCCACAGTAATGCTGTAGTGATTCCTAGTATTCCTGTGTTTTCTTGTTGTACACATCTTATATATTTACCACAGTAATTGATCTCATTCTCCACGGACTTACGACAAAAAGGGCAATAGGGCTTTCTCTTAGGGCCATTTGAGAACTTTTCTGGCAGATTTTGGGATTCACCAACCGTCCCAATAAAACATATATAATTAATATTATATTATAATATATTGTCTATATTCATGTCTTGCCTGAAAAGGTCTCAAATGGCCCTAAGAGAAAGCCCTTTTTGTCGTAAGTCCTTGGAGAATGAGACCCAGTGTGTGACTCACTGTAGGGTTACATACATTCAAGGTGAATCACATCTAGTTTTCTTGTGGTTTTACCATAGAAATACTAAGGTTTCTGTAATATTACTATAGCATTTCAAATAATGTGTCACTGGAATACTAGGCCTATAGTTATAGTTAATTCTCGTGAGGGTGATCTTTGGGACAGGCAGACAGACAGACAGACACATAGAGAGATAGACACAGATAGGTAGAGAGACAAAGCAAAGTAAATAAATGCAGTGCTCTGTGGAAAACCGCCGGAATTGAATCACAGCGAGTTAGTGACCTTTCAGACGCGAGGCGGCTGTGTAATCAGATCATCCAGATATTAGGTTCTGTGTCGGCAGAGGGTTCTGTCCGTGGTGGTTGTAAATAATAACTTAGCTTCCTCTGGGAGTTTCCAGATGGTCGCAGACGCTGCGCTGACATTTGTTATTGGTTTGAGATTTGGAAGAAGGTTCCTCAGAGGTTCGGACTGATCTCGGCCACGATGCAAGGAACGTCTGTCGCGGGCTGTGTCTCCAGAAGAAGAGCTGTGTGTGACCCTGACCTGAGGGGTCCATGAGAGGTCACTGAGAGGTCACTGAGAGGTGAGAGGTCCATGAGAGGAGAGAGGTCCATGAGAGGTGAGAGGTCACTGAGAGGTCCTGAACCCTAACCCTGTGGAACAGATGACGATAAGGTATTATTAGGTATGAAGGTATATCCTCTTAACCCCGACGTATCCGGTACCGGTCCCAAAATGACATCACGTCATGAATCAATCTCTAGTTTTTTTTCAAATGTATCCAAGAGTAAAGACCAAAATCCTGTCAAAACACAAGTCATAGAGGCGGCTGGGTGGCGTAGCGGAGATTGCGCTCGTCACCAATGCAAGAGACTCCGGTCTCGACTCCCAGAGTCAGCGTTGCCTGCGGCTTGGGCCAGTCGTCATACTATCTCAATTGGCAGAGTTAGCGGGAGGGGAGTCAATGGGTGGGGATTGGACGTTGTGGACAGCGACTCCTACAGGTCGGTTGGGTGACGCCTGCACAGCAGAGACAGGAAGTATCGGGGGTAGTGTGAGCCTCCCACGCGTTACTCCTCGCCACTGAGTCCGCGCTGTCTGGTGAAAAGATGCGACAGGCTGCCTCCTCGTGTAACAGAGGGGACACGTGATACAAGGCTTCTATCCTCACTACCAGGGCCGTGCACAGGACTTTAGAGGGCAGGTGCTCAAAGGCTGAAAAGGGCACTGGGCCTGTGCTATTTTTGGGGGCCCTTTTTGGGCGGGGAGGGGCCTTTTTATGCTTTTTGGGGGGTTTTGGTGATCAAATATTGAATATTTAACTATAATAATCAGTGCAGGAGCTCACTTATCCTTGAAAGACACTTTTATCACTGACTTAAAAGGCCCATACATCTCCATAAATGTTCAGGGGGGAGGGAATAAGTGCTTACCCTACAGACCCCAAGAAGTGCTGTATATTCTGTATTGTTTAATATAAATGCATTTTTTATTCAAATCCCGATTTGTATTTGAGATTCCCAAATCCCATCGGACTTGACTTCTTCGTGTCCCTCAGTGAGTGTAATACCAGCATTCAACTGTATGCGCCACAGCGGTTTCTATCATCATCATCATCACCACCCACGCTATGCATAAAATATATAGGTCCGTGGAGAGGCACGCTGAGGAGGCCGTGCAAACTGCAATGGAATAGGGGGCATCTCTCTCTCTTTACCTAATAGTTTGATTTTATCCTGACATTTTTCAGTTGGAAGGGCAGTTGTATATGCGTAACGAATTTTTTATATATTTCAAAAAGGGCACTTTTTTATGAGGCTCAAAAAGGCTGGTGCTCAAGCACCCCTTGGGCTCTATGTGTGCACGTGCCTGCTCACTACAGCCGACCAGTGGGAGGCATAGTCTAGCAACGTTCAAGACAGGGGAGGGGAGAATTGGAGGGGAGAATTGGCATAGTGGATAAAAAGTGTATATTTTCAACAATACGTTTGTTTACCAATAGGGTAAAGTGTTATTAGTGAGAAATGATTTTTTTTAAATGTTTTTATAATTTAGCGAATATCCACCATTTTGAATTTGCTAAACGTTGCCGGTTGTAGTCATATAAGGAGAGGGCATCCAGAGCTCTCAATGAGCGTTGACATTTAGAAAGATTCCAGGCGATTCCAGTTACACAGTCCTCATATCTCTCCTAGTTACACACAGTCCTCATATCCCTCATAGTTACACACAGTCCTCATATCTCTCCTAGTTACACACAGTCCTCATATCTCTCCTAGTTACACACAGTCCTCATATCCCTCCTAGTTACACACAGTCCTCATATCTCTCCTAGTTACACACTTGATTGATTGATTGATTGATTGATTGATTGATTGAAAACTTTATTAACAGATTGCAGAATGGGTACAGTACAGCTCATTACATACATTGTTAAGGGGATGCAGACCAGAGAAAGACTTTCGTGTTGTTTACATGAGGGTCCCCCATTTTCAATTCATCATAACATTTATGACATACATGACATACAGATAGACAGTACAGCTACATCTATACATTTATGACATACCAGATTTGCAAATACAGTACTGTTTGTGATACAAAAAGAGTCCAGAAAAGAGAGTATATTTGACGTAGAAACTGTTGGAGGAGGTTGGGTAGGAGGGGTGGGTGGGGGATAGACTTACACTGTACAAGCAAAACTGTACATTGGAATATTGACAAAACCATGGTCATTTACTGTACATTGGAGGGGGTTGATATAGCTATAAACCTGCATTCCTTCGAATATATCATTAATCAATTAAACTTATATTGAAATACACTATATAGCCTATACAACAACACTGAAATGACAGTGGATAAATAAATAAGAACTAAAGCTAATCGGTGGAAATAGACTGCATTAATATTCCATAACAAGTCTTGTGTGCGCCTACAAATGAACAGTAGCCTATAGGCTTAATTATGGAATAATAAGCCATACTGCGTTCATTCATTACGCCCGCCGTAGGCTATATATATTATATTTCATTCATTCATTCATATACAGTACTGCGCGCGCGCGTGTGTGTGTGTGTGTGTGCGCACACGCTGCGGCAGGTGTACCACGAGCTGTATATGATGCCAATACATTAATCTAATCTAGTTTTGATGGCTCGCAAGACTTGCAAAGCACTTCCGCCATTCCATTTTCACACAGCTGCGTCACTAGTTGCCTTATAAGGAGCTCTGGAGGCGTTGTTTTGTATGCAAATGAACTGAACGGGAACGCGCGTTTAGAGTTTAAGACAGAATGCCATTCTCCAAGCAGATATCAGATCATATCATTTGTGCGACCGTTTCAGCCACTTAAGACATATTACCAGCACGTTGGGGACTCAGAGTGAACTTGTCATTGATTCTGTCTCAGTGGCTCCAAGATAAGTCTTCCAGAATAACTCTCTGGGAATCAGACCCATTATTATTATTATTATTATTATTATTATTATTATTATTATTATTATTATTATTATTATTATTATTATTATTATTATTATTATTATTATTATTATTATTATTATTATTATTATTATTATTATTATTATTATTATTATTATTATTATTATTATTATTATTATTATTATTATTATTATTATTATTATTATTATTTTGTATTATATTCGACTAAGAGGTTGGCCAGTCGACTATGGCTCTTTTCGACCTATTAGTCAACTAATCGACTAATAGGGGTCAGCCCTAATATGTACATACATACCAACTATTCACCTCTTTTATTCTCCACCCATCCATAGCAACACTATTATCAACGACATCCTTGAACGGCCCTTCTAAGGTTTCTCTCCTCCACTTCGCCTGTGGTGCTTTTTTCCTATTGCTAGGTTTTTCCTTACCTTCGCTGGGGTATGTCTGGGAGTGTTGCATTTATTACTGTACATTTATTTTGGATTTCATGGTGGGTTTTTTGTTCTTGATTTTTTTTATTTTTTATTTTACCTTTATTTTACCAGGTAGTCACTTGAGATCAAATATCTCTTTTTCGAGCAAGACCTGGCCAAAATGGCAGCAAAAACAAAAAACAAACATACAAAAAAAATACACAAAACACAGACAGAGACATAAAAGGCAAAGTGGGGCAAGGGGATACATTTGAGCTGCAGCAAATCAGATTGAATGGGACTGGGGGGAGATTGGAGGGTAAAAAGGTAGAAAGAGGATGGAAGGTGAGGCCCTGCAGGAGGTTGCTGGGGAGAGAAGGTCAGGTTAAAAACATAAAATATAACACAACATTATGCAGTGAAGATGATTGTGGACTTCAGGAGGTCGGGGGTCAAGGACTACAGCCCCCTCAGCATCGACGGGGCACCGGTTGAGAGAGTCAACAGCTTTAAGTACCTCGGAGCCTACATATCCGAGGACTTGACATGGACCACACACATTAACAGTGTTGTGAAGAAGGCACGACAACGCCTCTACTTCCTCAGGCGCCTAAGGAAGTTCCAAGTCAGCCAGAAGATCCTTAAGAACTTCTACTCATGTACAATAGAGAGCATCTTGACCGGCAACATCACCTCCTGGTTTGGGAATAGCACTGCACAAGACCAAAGCAGACTACAAAGAGTGACACGTTCAGCCGAACGCACAATTGGAGGGGGGCTCCCCACCCTCCAGAACATTTACTACAAGCGTTGCAAGGGCAAGGCTAAGAGAATCATTAAAGACTCCAGTCACCCGAACAACTGCCTCTTTGAACTGCTGCGGTCAGGCAAGCGATACAGGAGTCTCAAGGCGAGCACAGAAAGACTCAGAAGAAGCTTCTATCCCCAGGCCATCAGGCTGCTAAACGAACAATGAATGAACACTACACAACAACAACCACCAAACGCACATAGCACACACATCCACACGCACACACTCACTTTAAACAAACACACTGTAGCACCCACTCCACACACTTATAGCACACACCCACTTTAAACAAACACACTGTAGCACCCACTCCCCACACTTTATATTTATGGATGAAGGATTGCACTACAACTCGTACACCTTACTGTAAATTGTACCTAAAATTGTACCTCATCCCATTTCTGCTTTGCACTAGATAGTACTGTACATTAGTACACTGCATAGTATTGTGTATTGTATATTATATGGTAACTCAGAACATTGTACATATGTCTATACCGAACACTGTGACCTCATTTTCTTCTTCTAAATTCATGCTATATTATGTTATTATGTTATTTGATACTATCTTGTCTAGCACAGTCTCTGGAGCGTAACAGTAAGAAGCATTTTGTATGAAAGTATTCTGTACTTCTGTATGACAACTATTAAAGAACTTGAACTTGAACTTGAAGCAGCAACATTCTCCCATCTCATTCTTTAAAATGCCCTTAATTTGAACTTTAAAATCAGATATGGTAGTGAGTATGGATGTTTCTTCTTGAATAGTTTAAAGAAGACTTGTCCGGCCCATGGGGACATTAACTTGTGATTTCGGACTTTACAAATCAATTTGATTTGATTTAATATGCATTTATATGTCCAGTGATACAGGTATAAAGACACTATGGTCAGGCACTCTACTACTGGCCCCTGAGCAGCTAACACTGGAGCGGTTAAAGCTGAGGTGCCTTGCTCAAGGGCACAGCGAGCAGGCACGTGCACACATAGAGCCCAACAGGTGCACAAACTAAAAACCGATATTGTCTGAATTACTAGAAGAAAGAAATGCACCACCTTTGGCTGATAGTAATTTATTAATTTCTTAGGATTTCTTTTGGTCTAATAAATGTGTAAGGTTCTTAGATGGATCTCCTGCTGCCTCCTCCTATTCCTCCTCCTCCTTCTCCTCTTCCTGATCTTCCTCCTCCTCCTCCTCTTCCTCCTGCTCCTCCTCATCCTCCTCCTCCTCCTCCTCCTCCTCCTCCTCCTCCTCCTCCTCCTCCTCCTCCTCCTCCTCCACCACGGGGAGCAGCGTACTGGCTCATGTAAAATGGCAGACCATGCATTATGCAGCAGCTTAGGCCCCAGCGCGGGATCTTCATGTCCTCGGCTACAGTCCACTTGTCGCTGCTCTGGTCGTAGCGCTCCACGTTGGAGATGGTGCTGGAGCCATTGTTGCCTCCGACCACGAAGAGCAGGTCGTCCAGCACCGCGATGCCAAATTTGCCGCGGGGGGTGAGCATGTTGGGCAGGGCTCTCCAGGAGTCAGTCAAGGGGCTGTAGGCCTCCGCGCTACGCAGGACTACATGGTCACACCCTCCCACCTGAGGACAGGACACATGAGAGGAATGTTTTAGTGTGTGGCTCAGGCAGGCAGACACTGTATTAATCCACTTAGGGAAATGAGGGCATCACAGCAGCATTGCAAGTCAAATAATACATATCTATAAAAATATCTAGTATAAAGCATTTGTCTCTGTGTGCACCTACCGCATAGACCTGTCCTCTGTAAGCAGCGACTCCCACTCCGGCACGCCTATTGCTCATGGGGGCGATCAGAGTCCACTGGTCAGTGTCTGGGCTGTAGCACTCAGCTGTGAGCAGAAACTCCGTCCTGTTGACGCCACCACAGATGTAAACCTGTAATAAGAAAGAATATTCTAATTTAGTTTATATATTCCATTTGATTTCATTCTACTTTAATTGTCTGTTAATGTTGATGCACCAAAGGACCCAGACACATCTTTTGTATGTGCAAGCTTACTTGGCAATAAAGACATTTATGATTTCTGATCTAACGTTGTGTTCATCTAGCACCCTGTGTCCCTCAGTTCCACCCACCTTGCCCTGGAGGGCTGCTGCCCCGGCCCAGCTCCTGCGCTCCAGCATGGGTGAGATCACTGTCCACTGGTCGGTTTCAGGCTCGTAGCGCTCGGCGCTGTTCAGGGACCTGTGTCCGTCTAACCCTCCCATGGCGTAGATACAGCCGTCCAACGCGGCCACGCTGAGGTAACTGCGGCGTGAGTGCATGGGAGCCACCTGCAGCCAGCTGCGAGTGACGGGGTTGAACCTGCTCACACTGCTGAGACGCTGTACGCCGTCCGAGCCACAGACGCAGTAGACCAGTCCGTGGAGATAAGCGCTGCCATGGCCCCACCGGGGACTCTCCCCCTCAACACTCACGTCCATCCATCCACCGGCTCGGATATCGTAAGCCTCCATGGCCAGGATGCCTCCACTAATGTCTCCGATGGCCAATAGGACCTCCTGGGGCAGGCGTGGACGCATCAGGGGGTTTGGGAGCCTGTCGGAGCCAGAGGGGTTCAGGACACTGAGGATAAGGGGCCTGCAGTCCTGGCTGTCCCTCACCACAGGGTTGTTCTGGACGTTGTTCAGGAAGTAGTCAGGCCTCATCAAGCCCATGCGAACCTGGGAAGAGACAAGCAGACAGCGGGTACAACTTAGACATCGGTTGTAGACGGTTTCTGTTGCTAGGGAACAGTTTGGACCCAAATGTTTGACAACCACTGTACTAGGGAACCTAGTGTTGTTTTAATGTAATGCACAGTAATACAATTATTATATATATATTTTTTTGTAAATGTTTTTATTTTATTTTATTTTCATACATAAAACAGAACATAACAGTACAATAATAATAATAATAATAATATTAATAATAATAATAATAATAATAATAATAATAATAATAATAATAATAATAATAATAATAATAATAATAATAATAATAATAATAATAATAATAATAATAATAATAATGACAACAGCGACGACGACAACAATAATAACAGTAACATGAATCATAATGACCTTGGCAAGAGACAGACAAACAAGAAAAAGTTAAATAATAAAAATAAAATTAAAAATAAATGTGGCTCAGGCACTAGCAACCATGTTTGCGTATCCGTAATACAATTAGTTACCTTGGGCAGCAGTAAAGGGATATGTGTTTTACGCTCCTCACGGGAGTGGTCGATCCAACGGAGGACGGCCTCGAACACTGTCTCCTCGCTCTTCACGTTCAGGTCATCCCTCTCGATGATGTCCACCAGTTGCTGCGGGGACAGCTCCACAAACTCCTGTGAGACGTGCAACATCTCCTCAAAGTGGCACACGATGCAGAGATGGGCCTTGCGCCTCAGGTCAGGGCAGCAGTAGATGTCCACGAACCTCCAGATGCCGACACAGTTTTCCAGAGACAGCTGGCCTTCTAGGAAGTCAGAGCACGCTCCTACTATGCCAGTGACGCGAAGCTGGTCTGCAGCCACCAGAAGCTCTGCCACGTTCTCTGCTGTCACCAGCACAAAGCGTGTGTAGGCGTACTCTATGATGAGCTGCATCATACCCGGGGACACCCCAGGGATAGTGTAGACTGCTTTCTCTGAGTCGCTCCAGCGAGTGAAGAGGGCTCTGTGGGACGCAGAGTATAGAGATATCTGATGAGTAAACAGTAAGCAACATTCTGTCCTGTGTAGTAATTAAGGCTGACCCCTATTAGTCAAATAGTCGACTAATGGGTCGAAAGGAGCCGTAGTCGACTGCCAACATCGTGGCTGACGCTAATGGCACGCATACCAGAGGCCAACTGCCTAAGAAAACAGGCACAAAGGCACTGAAAGAGGATTTCACCCATCTAATGAACACACTAGACTAGACAAATAACAAGATGTATCCATCAGTGGACCAATTCCATGCTTTTGCAGAGGACAACAAGCCTTCAGTCGACTCCTTCAGACATTAAGCACTTTTTTCAAAATGGTAGGCTTGGGGTGATTTGTGCCAAAGTGCCTGGGTTAAGTTGTGCCAGATGTTTTGTTTGTTAAGTTGCCCCAACTTATAATTATTAACTATATATATTACTTTATTGTATTTTATTGTTATTGTACATTGTATTCTTACATTTGATCACTAAAACTATGTGATATTCTTAATTTTAGACCAAAATCCATCATGCCACGCAGATATACAAACGGAAGACAGACAGGGTTTCAACTCCTCTTGAGAAGTTGGAAAGAGCAGTGAAAGAGGTTCAACAGGGGAATACTATACGTCAGGTTGGAAAGGAGATGAAGCTTTTACCACTTTTGAGATTAAAATGATCTGTTTTACAATCAATGGCACAATTTACCCCAGTGTATTCTCTCTAATGTCACAACTTACCCCCCACCGGGGGCAAGCTGTGCCACAAAACCACTTTTTTTTCTAAAGCTATATTTCTGAAACAGTTTATTTAAGATCCAAAGTGATTGTCCCCAGGGATGCACAACATCCTAAACTATGTGTACATATTTTAGTTGGGGGCATTACTGTAATCCCCTTGCTTTAAAGGCACTTTAAGTAAAAATTGGCACTGCTCACCCCACTCTCCCCTATAGGGTCTTAGCACAGTAGAAGTATAGTATATTTTTACAGTAGAAGTACAGTATAGTATCTGTTTACAAGTATAGTATCTGTTTACAGTAGAAGTACAGTATATAATCTGTTTACAGTAGAAGTACAGTATAGTATCTGTTTACAGTAGAAGTGCAGTATAATATATTTTCACAGTAGAAGTACAATATAGTATCTGTTTGCAGTAGAAGTACAGTATAGTATCTGTTTACAGTAGAAGTACAGTATATTATCGGTTTACAGTAGAAGTACAGTGTGTGTACAGTATACGTACAGTATAGTAGGCATATATGTTTACATTATAAGTACAGTGCATCATCTGTTTACAGTAGAAGTACAGTATAGTATATGTTTACAGTATAATTACAGTATAGTATATTTTTACAGTAGATGTACATCATAGTATATTTTTCCAATATATGTACAGTATAGTATCTGTTTACAGTAGAAGTACAGTATCGTATATGTTTACAGTATAAGTATAGTATTGGTTTACAGTAGAAGTACAGTATTTGATTACAGTAGAATTACAGTATATTATCTTTTTACATTAGAAGTACAGTATATTATCTGTTTACAGTAGAAGTACAGTATATTATATGTTTACAGTAGAAGTACAGTATAGTATCTTTTTACAATAGACACAGTATAATATCTGTTTACAGTAGAAATACAGTATAGTATCTGTTTACAGAAAGTACAGTATTGTATCCGTTTACTAACCAAGCTAACCTGAACCAAGCTAACCTGAACCAAGCTAACCTGAACCAAACTAAACTTACCTGAAATAGTCGCTGCAGTCACACAGGAGGGCCTTGTGGGCATTCAACTCAGTGCTGTTGACTTTAATAACCACATCACAGAACCTTCTCTCCAGAGGCAGATCATTAAGGATTGTACAGGACATTGTTTCCTTTTTCATGTGGGGATTTTAAATTGTATCTACAGTATATATTCAAGCTTACAGACAAGTAGCCGGACACAACAAGTGATATCTTCACTTGTCTTCTGAGATCTGAGATCTTCGGAGAGAATTGTTGAATATATACTGTACACAAATGTTCTAGAATGTTCTATTATGACATCATACTGTGACATCACAAATGTCCTAGATTGTACTATTATGACATCATACTGTGACATCACAAATGTTCTAGAATGTTATATTATGACATCATACTGTGACATCACAAATGTTCTAGAATGTTTGATTATGACATCATACTGTGACAATACAAATGTTCTAGAATATTTGATTATGACATCATACTGTGAAATCACAAATGTTCTAGAGTGTGATTATGACATCATACTGTGACATCACAAATGTTCTAGAATGTTTGATTATGACATTATACTGTGATATCAAAAATGTTCTAGAATGTTTGATTATGACATCATACTGTGACATCACAAATGTTCTAGAATGTTTGATTATGACATCATACTGTGGCATCACAAATGTCCTAGATTGTACTATTATGACATCATACTGTGACATCACAAATGTTCTAGAATGTTTGATTATGACATCATACTGTGACATCACAAATGTTCAAGAATGTTTGATTATGACATCATACTGTGAAATCACAAATGTTCTAGAGTGTGGTTATGACATCATACTGTGACATCACAAATGTTCTAGAATGTGCTATTATGACATCATACTGTGACATCACAAATGTTCTAGAATGTTCTATTATGACATCATACTGTGGCATCACAAATGTTCTAGAATGTGCTATGGTGACATCATACTGTGACATCACAAATGTCCTAGAATGTTTGATTATGACATCATACTGTGACATCACAAATGTTCTAGAATGTTTGATTATGACATCATACTGTGACATCACAAATGTTCTAGTGTTTGGTTATGACATCATAATGTGACATCACAAATGTTCTAGAATGTTTGATTATGACATCATACTGTGATATCAAAAATGTTCTAGAATGTTTGATTATGACATCATACTGTGTCATCACAAATGTTCTAGAATGTTTGATTATGACATCATACTGTGGCATCACAAATGTTCTAGAATATGCTATTATGACATCATACTGTGACATCACAAATGTTCTAGAATGCTTGATTATGACATCATACTGTGACATCACAAATGTTCTAGAATGTTATATTATGACATCATACTGTGACATCACAAATGTTCTAGAATATTTGATTATGACATCATACTGTGACATCACAAATGTTCTAGAATGTTTGATTTATGACATCATACTGTGACATCACAAATGTTCTAGAATGTTTGATTATGACATCATACTGTGAAATCACAAATGGTCTAGAGTGTGGTTATGACATCATACTGTGACATCACAAATGTTCTAGAATGTTATATTATGACATCATACTGTGATATCAAAAATGTTCTAGAATGTTTGATTATGACATCATACTGTGACATCACAAATGTTCTAGAATGTTTGATTATGACATCATACTGTGACATCACAAATGTTCTAGAATATTTGATTATGACATCACACTGTGAAATCACAAATGTTCTAGAGTGTGATTATGACATCATACTGTGACATCACAAATGTTCTAGAATGTTTGATTATGACATTATACAGTGATATCAAAAATGTTCTAGAATGTTTGATTATGACATCATACTGTGACATCACAAATGTTCTAGAATGTTTGATTATGACATCATACTGTGGCATCACAAATGTTCTAGAATGTGCTATTATGACATCATACTGTGACATCACAAATGTTCTAGAATGTTTGATTATGACATCATACTGTGATATCAAAAATGTTCTAGAATGTTTTATTATGACATCATACTGTGACATCAAAAAATGTTCTAGAATGTTTGATTATGACATCATACTGTGGCATCACAAATGTTCTAGAATGTGCTATTATGACATCATACTGTGACATCACAAATGTTCTAGAATGTTCTATTATGACATCATACTGTGGCATCACAAATGTTCTAGAATGTGCTATTATGACATCATACTGTGACATCACAAATGTTCTAGAATGTTCTATTATGACATCATACTGTGGCATCACAAATGTTCTAGAATGTGCTATTGTGACATCATACTGTGACATCACAACTGTTCTAGAATGTTTGATTATGACATCATACTGTGACATCACACATGTTCTAGAATGTTTGATTATGACATCATACTGTGACATCACAAATGTTCTAGAATGTTTGATTATGACATCATACTGTGACATCACTTCTAGTGTTTGGTTATGACATCATAATGTGACATCACAAATGTTCTAGAATGTTTGATTATGACATCATACTGTGACATCACAAATGTTCTAGAATGTTATATTATGACATCATACTGTGACATCACAAATGTTCTAGAATATTTGATTATGACATCATACTGTGACATCACAAATGTTCTAGAATGTTTGATTTATGACATCATACTGTGACATCACAAATGTTCTAGAATGTTTGATTATGACATCATACTGTGACATCACAAATGTTCTAGAGTGTGATTATGACATCATACTGTGACATCACAAATGTTCTAGAATGTTTGATTATGACATTATACTGTGATATCAAAAATGTTCTAGAATGTTTGATTATGACATCATACTGTGGCATCACAAATGTTCTAGAATGTGCTATTATGACATCATACTGTGACATCACAAATGTTCTAGAATGTTCTATTATGACATCATACTGTGGCATCACAAATGTTCTAGAATGTGCTATTGTGACATCATACTGTGACATCACAAATGTTCTAGAATGTTTGATTATGACATCATACTGTGACATCACACATGTTCTAGAATGTTTGATTATGACATCATACTGTGACATCACAAATGTTCTAGAATGTTTGATTATGACATCATACTGTGACATCACTTCTAGTGTTTGGTTATGACATCATAATGTGACATCACAAATGTTCTAGAATGTTTGATTATGACATCATACTGTGATATCAAAAATGTTCTAGAATGTTTGCTTATGACATCATACTGTGTCATCACAAATGTTCTAGAATGTTTGATTATGACATCATACTGTGACATCACAAATGTTCTAGAATGTTTGATTATGACATCATACTGTGACATCACAAATGTTCTAGAATGTTATATTATGACATCATACTGTGACATCACAAATGTTCTAGAATGTTTGATTCGTGACCCTCTCTGCGTCGCCCCCTATCTCCCTGTCTCCGGCTGTCCCTGAGCAACGACCGGAGTGTTAAATGTCCCTTGACTAAGACGGGGAGGATGTGACCCTCTTTGCGCCGCCCCTGTGCCTCAAATAGATTGCTATCAGCTCTATCTTTAATCTTTCAAAATGTTCAGTTGCTATCGCTATTAGCTCGATCTTACATTTTTCAAAATGTACAGTTGCTATTGCACGCACTCATCTGTGTTCCACTACACACATGAGTGCATGCTTACCAACTGTCCGTCTGCAACACTACTATCACCAACATCTAAGAAGGGAGATCCCCCCTTGAATGGCCCTTCTAAGGTTTCTCTCCTCCACACTGCCTGTGGAGCTTTTTTCCCTATTGTTAGGTTTTAGTGAGTTTTTCCTTACCTTCGCGTGGGGTATGTCTGGGAGTGCTTGCATTCTTTCATTTATTTGCATCCATCTAAAAATGTTTGCACCTTATGGTGTTCTTGTTCTGTTCTTGACTTATTGTTATGTTTTCTTCTTGACTTGTTTAAAGAAGATCTGTACGGCCCATGGGGACATTAACGTGTGTTGTCGGGCCCTATAAATAAATTTGATTTGATTTGATTATGACATCATACTGTGATATCAAAAATGTTCTAGAATGTTTGATTATGACATCATACTGTGACATCACAAATGTTCTAGAATGTTCTATTATGATATCATACTGTGGCATCACAAATGTTCTAGAATGTGCTTTTATGACATCATACTGTGACATCACAAATGTTCTAGAATGTTTGATTATGACATCATACTGTGACATCACAAATGTTCTAGAATGTTTCATTATGACATCATACTGTGACATCACAAATGTTCTAGAATGTTTGATTATGACATCATACTGTGACATCACAAATGTTCTAGTGTTTGGTTATGACATCATACTGTGATATCAAAAATGTTCTAGAATGTTTGATTATGACATCATACTGTGACATCACAAATGTTCTAGAATGTTTGATTATGACATCATACTGTGACATCACAAATGTTCTAGTGTTTGGTTATGACATCATACTGTGATATCAAAAATGTTCTAGAATGTTTGATTATGACATCATACTGTGACATCACAAATGTTCTAGAATGTTTGATTATGACATCATACTGTGACATCCAGTTATTATTAAAGGCCAACTTGCAGGTTAAACCCTACTCTTCAATTATGGGTAGTTTACATCATTGCATTGGTATCTAATTTAATTATTTATTTTTTTCCATTTGACGCCGGAAATGCCACTCAGAAAGGGTTGAAAAGGTCCACGCACGAATAACATGTATGGCGCAAATCTAAAAGCTTATCAGACGCTAGCAGGGCCGTGACGTCACTCCAGGTAACTTTCCCTACTTCTGATCCACTACAATGGAGTTTGACGAGTGCAGAAAGCTATTTCCTTGATCCAAATGGACGCCTTACAAGACGCCAATGGGTTTAATCGTCGGAGACTTTGATGGACCAGCTACAACTGGTTGAAACAAGGTAGTTATAAGGTTTTTAATGTCGTAAAAAGAACTACATGTACCACTAGGCAGCCTGTTGTTCAGTACAGCAGCGCTACTGGTCTGTGGGCTGTCGCCTTATCCCCGGGTCATAGTACCAAGCTGGCTATATGGCTCTGGCTAACGTTACCCCGCTAACGTTAGCATTATGTCTACTGTCGTGCATGTAAAAGAGTTTTGGGAACGAGTAAAATGTGCAGGTCCTCTTCTCAGACCTGTGGGGCAAAGCACTGCACACGCATCATGCCGGCTAGCAAGCTACACGTCACTGCATGTTGATAAGATAGCAGCCCCTCGGATAGCACTCGGTGCATCACAGTCACGAAACGGGCTACCACGATAGCTATTAGCTAACTAACGTTACAAGCTCAAACACCTTATAACTACTACTATTGTCGTGTCCATAAGTTCCCTGGCAGAATACTTGTGAGTACAAAGGTATACAAAGAGGAGAGAACCATTTTAAATCGGGCCATGTTAGGAGTTTCGAGAATGCTGGCTACCAAGCTAAGCTACGTTAGCTAAATTAGCTACTAACGTTATATACACACAATATGTACAACGACACAATGATTTACATTATTACAAATATGGTAACGTGGTTGTGGCTTTTACAAATAGTGGTTAGCTTTAGAGATGAATGGCTATGATCACGGAGCAATAGTGTTATTATTAGGTGAAACAGAGACTAGCTCCTCGGCTAGTAGTAACAAGAAGGCTCCTTGCTTCCTGCCACTACCTGCCTGTGACTCTCAGAGCCCCTGCTGCCCTGTACCTGGTGTGACGTCATCATTATGATGACACACGCACGCTATGAAACATGGATTAAAATATGCATGTGTGTGGAGGTTGTGGTTTGGTCGACAAAATGTTTGATAAAAATGCTAAAACTGGGTCAATTTCGATAATTTTTTCCCCCCTCTTCATGAAAGTCAGCGTTGGCCTAGTCACATTGTTTATTGAACAAAAATACAACCTGCAAGTTGGCCTTTAACGGCGTTACTAACGGCGTTCGTTTTTTCAGTAACGAGTAATCTCGTATTTAATGTTGCCCAGTTGTGGCCTGTTGAGGGGCAATACATATCAAAAGTTCCAAAACATCTATTGTGTTTCTATTTGTATGATCCACTATATAAACATATTCATTATAATATCTACATACAAGGCATTTGATTGGAGGCTAGTCTCACTATGTCCCACAGCAACATTAAAATAGTTTAGATTTGTGTATGTTGTTTATGTAAAACATTTACTTGAAAGTAACGCAATAGTTACTTTATGAAGTAACTAGTTACTTTTTATAATTTGTAACTGAGTAAGTAATTTAGTAACTTTTTGTAAGAAGTAACTAGTAACTGTAACTAGTTACTTTTTAAAAGTAACTTGCCCAACACTGGTGACATCACAACGGAACATGTTTGAGTTCCATTTGAATAATTTAAATAATATGTTGACATTAAAAAAGAACAAATTAAATGATAAAAAATACTACATAAAACAATGATACAAATTATAATAAAATATTTAAGTAAAATGTATAGAAATAAAG
Source organism: Notolepis coatsorum (assembly GCF_963971535.1). Lineage (NCBI taxonomy): Eukaryota > Metazoa > Chordata > Actinopteri > Aulopiformes > Paralepididae > Notolepis > Notolepis coatsorum. The sequence continues at coordinate 78,086 of NW_028172983.1, read as the reverse complement.
AAAAATAAGACAATGAAATAAAGATAATAATTCATTTAAAAGCTATTTTAAAAAGGTAAGTTTTGAGCAGTGCCAACCGAGTCTGCTGTCCTAACAGACTTGGGGTCTGTAGGGTAAGCACTTATTCCCTCCGCCCTGAACTAGGGGTGGGCGATATATCGAGTATACTCGATGTATCGCGGATTGTTCTACCCGAGATGTAGTACTGTACTATATCGCGAACATCGAGTATTTAGCTTATATGGCGCCGCCCGCGGCCGAGAGACACTCGCAGTGCTTTCCTCGAGAAGGGACGGCGGAGCTATAGGCTAACGTTAGTGTAGTCAGGGCTGTACAGTGCGATATAATGTTGCGGTTGTAATTTCATTAGACAGACCAGCGCGGACCTTTAATAACATGTAATTTAATTGACACGAGCAATGAGCTAACGGTAGCTGCTAACCAAGGTATCCATTAGGATTATGCTAAGCTAACTAGCGATAGCTGCTAACCCTGGTAAACGGTCAAAGTGGACTAAGTCCATTCGTGAGGAAATGGGGTGGGTTATATTGACAACGCTTGACAACAGCAGTTTAAACATAACTTCATATTTATTAGTTATTCGTTTCTGTATATCATTCAATTTCCATCTCTGTGTGTCTCCATCTCCATCTCTTCCTGTTTACATTCGAGTGTGACGTTATCACCTACGGCAGCTTAGACGATCAAAACGCGAACCTAGAACAAACCCTGAGGGGGGGGGGGGGGGGCATGGCTCTCTTGTTCATTCTCGCCCCCTCTCTCTCTCTCTCTCTCGCTCTCTCTCTACATTCAATGATTTAAAGTAGCCAAACGTTACAGACAGTATAAATACTAACTGGATAGTTGATGATATAAACATTTAATTTCATTATCTGAAATATTCTAAAATCATTAAGTCTGCTATAAGTTTCAACTTTCAAGTTTCTTTAATAGTTGTCATACAGAAGTACAGAATACTTTTATACAAAATGCTTCTTACTGTTACGCTCCAGAGACTGTGCTAGACAAGATAAGTATCAAATAACATAGTATAGCATGTAAATTAGAAGTAGAAAATGAGGTCACAGTGTTCAGTATAGACATATGTACAATGTTCGATGCAGAATAGACGTAACTGAGTTACCATATAATATACAATACTATGCAGTGTACTAATATACAATACTATATAGTGCAAAGCAGAAATGGGATGAGGTACAATTTTAGGTACAATTTACAGTAAGGTGTACGAGTTTTAGTGCAAATCCTTTATCAATAAATATAAAGTGTGGGGAGTGGGTGCTAGAGTGTGTTTGTTTAAAGTGAGTGTGTGCGTGTGGATGTGTGTGCTATGTGCGTTTGATGGTTGTTGTGTAGTGTTCATTGTTCGTTGAGCAGCCTGATGGCCTGGGGATAGAAGCTTCTTCTGAGTCTTTCTGTGCTCGCCTTGAGACTCCTGTATCGCTTGCCTGACCGCAGCAGTTCAAAGAGGCAGTTGTTTGGGTGACTGGAGTCCTTAACGATTCTCTTAGCCTTGCCCCTGCACCGCTTGTTGTAAATGTTCTGGAGGGTGGGGAGCCCCCCTCCAATTGTGCGTTCGGCTGAACGTGTCACTCTTTGTAGTCTGCTTCGGTCTTGTGCAGTGCTATTCCCAAACCAGGAGGTGATGTTGCCAGTCAGGTGCTCTCTATTGTACATGAGTAGAAGTTCTTAAGGATCTTCTGACTGACTTGGAACTTCCTTAGGCGCCTGAGGAAGTAGAGGCGTTGTCGTGCCTTCTTCACAACACTGTCAATGTGTGTGGTCCATGTCAAGTCCTCGGATATGTAGGCTCAGAGGTACTTAAAGCTGTTCACTCTCTCAACCGGTGCCCCGTCGATGCTGAGGGGGCTGTAGTCCTTGACCCCCAACCTCCTGAAGTCCACAATCATCTCCTTTGTTTTGCTGACGTTCAGGGAGAGGCTGTTTTCCTGGCACCATCTCGCCAGGACCTTGACCTCTTCCAGGTAGGCCCTCTCGTCGTTTGCAGAGATCAGGCCCACCACCACTGTGTCGTCAGCAAATTTGATGATTGTGTTGCTACTCCGCTGAGCCACACAGTCGTGTGTGTACAGGGAGTAGAGGAGGGGACTCAGAACACAGCCCTGGGGGGCCCCTATGTTGAGGGTGATGGATGAGGAGGTGCAGTTGCCTGCTCTCACCACCTGGGGTCTGCCCGTCAGGAAGTCCAAGACCCACTGGCAGAGGTCATAGTTCAAGCCCAGGTCCCTGAGCTTGGCTATGAGTTTGGAGGGGACTATGGTATTGAATGCCGAGCTGTAGTCGATGAATAGCATTCTCACATAGTTCCCCTTCCTCTTGTCCAGGTGTGATGCTGCTGTGTGCAGCACATGGGCTAATGCGTCCTCCGTGGACCTGTTGGGGCGGTATGCAAATTGCAGGGGGTCCATGTTGATGTGAGGGAGGAGCAGATGTAGCCCTTTACTAGCTTCTCAAAGCACTTCATGGCTATGGAGGTGAGAGCTACAGGGCGGTAGTCGTTGAGGCAAGCAAGCTTGGATTTTTTGGGTACAGGGATAATAGTGGACTTCTTCAGGCAGGTGGGGATGACAGCCTGTTCTAAGGACAGGTTAAATATGTCAGTGAATACTGGGGCCAGTTGGTCGGCACAGACTTTTAGGACGCGGCCGGGGATGCCGTCCGGTCCTGCTGCCTTCCTGATATTCACTATAAGCCATTATACCTTTGTGTGTGATTATTATTTTCTCACAGTTTGATTGATTGATTGATTGAAAACGTTATTAACAGATTGCAGAATGGGTACAGTACAGTACAGCTCAATACATACAATTGTTAAGGGGATGCAGACCAGAGAAAGACTTTCGTCTTGTTTACATCAGGGTCCCCCATTTTCAATTCATCGTAACATATATGACATACATGACATACAGATAGACAGTACTGCTACATCTATACATTTATGACATACCAGATTTGCAAATACAGTACTGTTTGTGAGACAAAAAGAGTCCAGAAAAAAGAGTATATACATTTGATGTAGAAACTGTACATTGGATTGGGTAGGTGGGGGAGGGGGGTGGGGGTGGGGGTGGGGGGGACTGTACATTGGAGGTGGTTGGGTGGGTGGGGGGGGGGGGGTTGGGTAGGAGTGGGGGGGGGGGTTGGGTAGGAGGGGTGGGTGGGGGACACTGTACAACTGTACAAACAAAACTGTACATTGGAATATTGACAAGACCATACTTGGTAATTTACTGTACATTGGGGGGGGGGTTGTGTTTGGACATTTACCAGTTTCGAGTTGCAGTAGGGTGTGTATATATATACATATATATATGTGTGTGTGTGTTTGGCTAAAGTGGATAGAAAACACAGTACTGTGTAAAAGTCTTAGGCACCCAAGAGTTTTTATATAAATTGTCTTAGATGTAAATAATTTTTTTTATTAGTGTGTCATTAGACTACTCTTAGTACATTTTCATTAAATTATTTTTAAAGCATCTTCATGGTTTAATAATGCAAACATATGTTGCAGGGACTTATTATAATCATCATATTGGCGTGACTGTATGCATCAAAGGGTTAAATCAAGCATTTTTAAGTGATTTAGAGGAAATGTAAAAATATCGCGATATATATCGTGTATCGCGATATAGCCAAAATATATCGCGATATCATTTTTGGCCATATCGCCCAGCCCTACCCTGAACATTTATGGAGATGTATGGGCCCCCAAAAATAGCACAGGCCCAGTGCCCTTTTCAGCCTTTGAGCACCTGCCCCTCTAAAGTCCTGTGCACGTCCCTGGGCATATCTCCTAGTTACACACAGTCCTCATATCTCTCCTAGTTACACACAGTCCTCATATCCCTCCTAGTTACACACAGTCCTCATATCCCTCCTAGTTACACACAGTCCTCATATCTCTCCTAGTTACACACAGTCCTCATATCTCTCCTAGTTACACACAGTCCTCATATCCCTCCTAGTTACACACAGTCCTCATATCTCTCCTAGTTACACACAGTCCTCATATCTCTCCTAGTTACACACAGTCCTCATATCTCTCCTAGTTACACACAGTCCTCATATCTCTCCTAGTTACACACAGTCCTCATATCTCTCCTAGTTACACACAGTCCTCATATCCCTCCTAGTTACACACAGTCCTCATATCCCTCCTAGTTACACACAGTCCTCATATCTCTCCTAGTTACACACAGTCCTCATATCTCTCCTAGTTACACACAGTCCTCATATCTCTCCTAGTTACACACAGTCCTCATATCTCTCCTAGTTACACACAGTCCTCATATCTCTCCTAGTTACACACAGTCCTCATATCTCTCCTAGTTACACACAGTCCTCATATATCTCCTAGTTACACACAGTCCTCATATCCCTCCTAGTTACACACAGTCCTCATATCCCTCCTAGTTACACACAGTCCTCATATCCCTCCTAGTTACACACAGTCCTCATATCCCTCCTAGTTACACACAGTCCTCATATCCCTACTAGTTACACACAGTCCTCATATCCCTCCTAGTTACACACAGTCCTCATATCCCTCCTAGTTACACACAGTCCTCGTATCCCTCCTAGTTACACACAGTCCTCATATCTCTCCTAGTTACACA
>NW_028172983.1:55928-70928 GCF_963971535.1 Notolepis coatsorum | reverse complement strand
ATATATCCCTGGCTCCAGAATTGCATTGCCTACGAAGGTGGTCAATCATCTTCGCCATCAGAGGTGACTGGTCCGTTCAACCGGACGTGTTCACTTATCCATTTATGATGAATTGAAAATGGGGGACCCTGATGTAAACAAGACGAAAGTCTTTCTCTGGTCTGCATCCCCTTAACAATTGTGTGTATTGAGCCGTACTGTACTGTACCCATTCTGCAATCTGTTAATAAACTTTTCAATCAATCAATCAATCAATCCGAATGGCTTGTTGAATGTTTCCGTCATGTAACTGAAAGCACACAATAGGTCGAGAGGAGTGAAGATCGAACGGCGGGAAGTGTAACTTTCCACCAATGTGTTGACTGATTGGGAGAAACGCAGCCGGGAGCCGGCAGACGAGCGCAAAGTGCTGCAACGCACCCGTGACGGCCGGCACCTGGTGTCTAAAGGCCTCTGCATGCTACACCCGTGACGGCCGGCACCTGGTGTCTAAAGGCCTCTGCATGCTACAGCAAATTCAAAGCAACTTCAACACAACATCGGCGCGATTTCAGCGCGCTTGTTGCAGAGAGTCTTGTAGACTGTGTTGCGAGGGCGTTGCGTACCTGTGTCCAAAATCTAATCTAAAGACCCGTTGCGTTGGTATTGCGTAGCAGTGATTGGTTGGTAGTGAATGGGGGCGGGGCTGTCTGTCACTTCTAGTGTTCCTGGCTCGAGACCAAAAGAAAACTTTCTGACAGGAGCTCGATAGCTAGTGTATTGTTTCATTACACTTGTTTAATTGTTTGTTTAAAATGAATCAAATGCAGGAACGTATTGCAGAGGAGGTCCGAAAGTACCAACATTTATATAATAGCTGGTCTAAAGACTACAAGGATAGCATTATGACGATGAATTCGTGGAAGGAGATTGGGGAAACAATGGGGATGGACTGGGTTGATGTGGCGATATAACTATATTACACTATATACAAGAACACAAGCGAAAACAAACATAAACAGGGCTATTATTATACTAACGATGTATGGTTGAGAAGGGAAATCCGTTTGTAATTGCTAGAGTGCGCACCTTCGGCTGCCCAAAGTATTCAGGCGGGCTGGGCGCGCTCGAGCCGCACATCCGGGGTACATTTTGTTGCATCATAGGCTGCGCGTTGATTTTGCAGAAGCATAAAGGTAATGTGTCTGCAACACCGTTGCTTTGTCGATGTTGTGTTGAAGTTGCTTTGAAGTTTCTGTAGCATGCAGAGGCCTTAAGGCCTTGTCCAGACGAAAACGGATCCGATCTTTTTCATTTTCATTTCGTTTTCATTTAAAAAAGGTTTTCCGTAAAAAACGAAATCGTCTCAAGAAATAAGTGCGTGCCAGGGTGGCTAGGTGGTGTAGTGGACAAGGCGCTCGCCACCAATGCAGCTTGGCTGGTTGTTCATACTAACACAATTGGCAGTGTTAGGGGTGGGAAAGCTGATGGGTGGGGATCGGACGTTGTGGACAGCGACTCCTACAGGTCGGTTGGTGCGCCTGTGCAGCAGAATCAGGAAGCGACGGGGGCGGCGTGTCTCTCCCACGCAGACCCCCGCCGCTGAGAGGTCGCGATGTGCAGGTGAAAAGATGCGAGATAAAGATAAAAAGATAATATAACAACCAAATATCAGTTATTCGATAGTTGCCATTTATCTGGCACTATTTAAAAGTTTAACTGAGATTGGAATAAAGGAGTTTTTAAACCCATTTAGTCTCGAGCGTGGAACTCTAAACTTCCTCCCAGAGGGCAGTAGCTCGTACTCGGCATGTAAGACATGAGGGGTCCCAGACTATTCTATTGGCTTGCCTTAGAGTAGCCTGTTCAAAAATAGACTGCAGGGATAGGTGACCTTTCACCCCTATGATCTTCCATGCAGTCTGCATCAGACGGACCAGTTTGGACTTTAATTGTACAGACAGGTTACCAAACCAAGCTGTAATACCGTATCTGATGAGACTCTCTAATACAGATTGGTAGAAAAGTAACATACATTTCTGATCTACACCATGAACTCTAAGGCGACGTAGAAAGTGCAGTCGTTGTTGTAGTCTGCTACACAGGCTATCTACATGGGTGTTCCAGGTTAGTGTGTTATCGACAAAAATCCCAAGATATTTATATGAAGAGACCTGTGAGATGGACTGTGTGTGGATGACAACAGGCCTGTGGTCCTCTGGGGTCAAACACCATCTCCTCAGTCTTCTTAACATTTAAAACCAGACAGTTATTGTCGCACCAGTTTACAAACCTCTGGATTTCCGAATAATAGTCAGCTAGGTCACTGTCATTCTTAATTAGAGCTAAAATGGCAGTGTCAACAGAAAATGTTATGAAGCGGTTGTTAGGATAGATGCGTCTGCACTCGTTTGTATACAAGGTAAAAGGCACAGGTGAACTTACTATACCCTGGGGAGCTCCAGTGCTCAGGGTTCTAGATTATGAAAGAGTGCCGTTAACACTGACCCGCTGTGTATGGTTACGGTTGTATTAACGTTACTGTGTGTTGTAGCTATGTTAATACATTCTGAATGGCATTAACGTTAGTTGGGTATGTTAGTGCTAATGTTGATAGCATTGAATAGCATCAACGCTAGCTGGCTGGCTACAACAAATTCTCACAAGCTGGCATCGTAAAATCTCAACACCAGCCATGGGAATACTATTTACTAAATTATGGAGGCTTTTTAATCGTCAAGGTAAGAGAGGATTTGTCATGATCAACTGAAGGCGTATGCTATGGAACAGTCTATGTGCTTGGCTACTTAGCTAGCTTATTTGGGTTTTCAGAAAAAGGCCTGCTATGTGACGCTAATCTCTAGCTAGTATCGTATTGTGTATTTCATCACGGTAGCCACCCGGTGTTTTATAAAAACTTCTAGCCAGGACATATCTGGACATATAAGACATATAGTATCATGTTTATTTTTTGTTGGCTGGGTTTGCATGCGGATTAAGGGAGAGGTGGGCTATTGTGTCATCGGTGGCGTTGATTAATTGATTTATTGCATCTTCAGATTTGTCCACTCTGGGAGCCGTTCTCAGAAAATAGCGTCTTCAGGCTCCAAGAACGTGGTTCCGTGTCGACGAGGTGCATACATTACATTTTTTACATTTACATTTAGTCATTTAGCTGACGCTTTTATCCAAAGCGACTTACAAGTTCTGTACGACAAGCCATCAGGAAGGGCACAACTCTATCAGCTGAGCAACAATGTTCATCAAAGTGTTGAGTGCTACAGTGTAGGTTAGTTTATTAGGACAAGTGCATGACAGTACGGTTAGTTAGGGTTAGATTTTTTTATTGTTTTTTTTTTTTTTTTTTTTTTAATTCAGATAATGGTTGAAGAAGTGCGTCTTTAGTCGACGGCGAAAGATTGGACGTGATTCGGCTGTCCTAACTGGGGTGGGTAGTTCATTCCACCATTGTGGGGCAAGGACTGAGAATAGGCGGCTTCTCTTTGATGACCCTCCCGGAGCTTGGATAGGAGTAGGTCTGAGGCGGCCAGAAGATGCAGAGCGTAGGGGTCTTGAGGGTGTGTAGTTAGAGACCATTGACCGGAGGTAGGCGGGAGCGGTTCCCTTTGCCACACGATATGCCTGGTCGAGGGCCTTGAAGCGGATTCGTGCAGCAATGGGGAGCCAGTGCAGGTCCCTAAGAAGTGGGGTGACATGGGCCGACTTCGGTAGGTTTGAGATCAGGCGGGCCGCTGCGTTCTGAATGAGTTGAAGAGGCTTAGTGGCAGTGGCCGGGAGGCCAGCGAGCAGTGCATTGCAGTAGTCGAGGCGGGAGATGACTGTTGATTGGACGAGGAGTTGGGTGGCTTCTTTTGTCAGGAAGGGGCGGATCCTTCTGACGTTGCTCAGGAGGAATCGGCATACGATCAAATACTTTGACGGATACAACCAAAATCGTTTTCGTCTGGACATGGCCTAAAAGGTTAAAGGAGCCGATGAGTCAGAGGATGAAGGCGCTTATGGGGGGTGGTACCAACACTCTCTGAACGCCCCCTGGGGGGTGGTACCAACACTCTGAACGCCCCCTGGGGGGTGGTACCAACACTCTCTGAAGGCCCCCTGGAGGGTGGTACCAACACTCTGAACGCCCCCTGGGGGGTGGTACCAACACTCTCTGAAGGCCCCCTGGGGGGTGGTACCAACACTCTCTGAAGGCCCCCTGGGGGGTGGTACCAACACTCTCTGAGCGCCCCCTGGAGGGTGGTACCAACACTCTCTGAAGGCCCCCTGCGGGGTGGTACCAACACTCTCTGAACGCCCCCTGGGGGGTGGTACCAACACTCTCTGAAGGCCCCCTGGGGGGTGGTACCAACACTCTCTGAACGCCCCCTGGGGGGTGGTACCAACACTCTCTGAAGGCCCCCTGGGGGGTGGTACCAACACTCTCTGAGCGCCCCCTGGGGGGTGGTACCAACACTCTCTGAACACCCCCTGGGGGGGTGGTACCAACACTCTCTGAAGGCCCCCTGGGGGGTGGTACCAACACTCTCTGAAGGCCCCCTGGGGGGTGGTACCAACACTCTCTGAGCGCCCCCTGGGGGGGTGGTACCAACACTCTCTGAAGGCCCCCTGGGGGGTGGTACCAACACTCTCTGAAGCCCCCTGGGGGGTGGTACCAACACTCTCTGAACGCCCCCTGGGGGGTGGTACCAACACTCTCTGAAGCCCCCTGGGGGGTGGTACCAACACTCTCTAGCGCCCCCTGGGGGGTGGTACCAACACTCTCTGAATGCCCCCTGGGGGGTGGTACCAACACTCTCTGAAGGCCCCCTGGGGGGTGGTACCAACACTCTCTGAAGGCCCCCTGGGGGGTGGTACCAACACTCTCTGAACACCCCCTGGGGGGTGGTACCAACACTCTCTGAATGCCCCCTGGGGGGTGGTACCAACACTCTCTGAAGGCCCCCTGGGGGGTGGTACCAACACTCTCTGAAGGCCCCCTGGGGGGTGGTACCAACACTCTCTGAACACCCCCTGGGGGGTGGTACCAACACTCTCTGAAGGCGCCCCCTGGGGGGTGGTACCAACACTCTCTGAAGGCCCCCTGGGGGGTGTTACCAACACTCTCTGAAGGCCCCCTGGGGGGGTGGTACCAACACTCTCTGAGCGCCCCCTGGGGGGTGGTACCAACACTCTCTGAAGGCCCCCTGGGGGGTGGTACCAACACTCTCTGAAGGCCCCCTGGGGGGTGGTACCAACACTCTCTGAGCGCCCCCTGGGGGGTGGTACCAACACTCTCTGAAGGCCCCCTGGGGGGTGGTACCAACACTCTCTGAACGCCCCCTGGGGGGTGGTACCAACACTCTCTGAAGGCCCCCTGGGGGGTGGTACCAACACTCTCTCAGCGCCCCCTGGGGGGTGGTACCAACACTCCCTGAACGCCCCCTGGGGGGTGGTACCAACACTCTCAGAGCGCCCCCTGGGGGGTGGTACCAACACTCTCAGAGCGCCCCCTGGGGGGTGGTACCAACACTCTCTGAAGGCCCCCTGGGGGGTGGTACCAACACTCTCTGAACGCCCCCTGGGGGGTGGTACCAACACTCTCTGAACGCCCCCTGGGGGGTGGTACCAACACTCTCTGAGCGCCCCCTGGGGGGCGGTACCAACACTCTCTGAAGGCCCCCTGGGGGGTGGTACCAACACTCTCTGAAGGCCCCCTGGGGGGTGGTACCAACACTCTCTGAAGGCCCCCTGGGGGGTGGTACCAACACTCTCTGAAGGCCCCCTGGGGGGTGGTACCAACACTCTCTGAAGGCCCCCTGGGGGGTGGTACCAACACTCTCTGAAGGCCCCCTGGGGGGTGGTACCAACACTCTCTGAAGGCCCCCTGGGGGGTGGTACCAACACTCTCTGAACGCCCCCTGGGGGGTGGTACCAACACTCTCTGAAGGCCCCCTGGGGGGTGGTACCAACACTCTCTGAACGCCCCTTGGGGGGTGGTACCAACACTCTCTGAACGCCCCCTGGGGGGTGGTACCAACACTCTCTGAAGGCCCCCTGGGGGGTGGTACCAACACTCTCTGAAGGCCCCCTGGGGGGTGGTACCAACACTCTCTGAACGCCCCCTGGGGGGTGGTACCAACACTCTCTGAAGGCCCCCTGGGGGGTGGTACCAACACTCTCTGAAGGCCCCCTGGGGGGTGGTACCAACACTCTCTGAACACCCCCTGGGGGGGTGGTACCAACACTCTCTGAGCGCCCCCTGGGGGGTGGTACCAACACTCTCTGAAGGCCCCCTGGGGGGTGGTACCAACACTCTCTAGCGCCCCCTGGGGGGTGGTACCAACACTCTCTGAAGGCCCCCTGGGGGGTGGTACCAACACTCTCTGAGCGCCCCCTGGGGGGTGGTACCAACACTCTCTCAGCGCCCCCTGGGGGGTGGTACCAACACTCTCTGAAGGCCCCCTGGGGGGTGGTACCAACACTCTGAACGCCCCCTGGGGGGTGGTACCAACACTCTCTGAAGGCCCCCTGGGGGGTGGTACCAACACTCTGAACGCCCCCTGGGGGGTGGTACCAACACTCTCTGAAGGCCCCCTGGGGGGTGGTACCAACACTCTCTGAAGGCCCCCTGGGGGGTGGTACCAACACTCTCTGAAGGCCCCCTGGGGGGTGGTACCAACACTCTCTGAAGGCCCCCTGGGGGGTGGTACCAACACTCTCTGAAGGCCCCCTGGGGGGTGGTACCAACACTCTCTGAGCGCCCCCTGGGGGGTGGTACCAACACTCCCTGAACGCCCCCTGGGGGGTGGTACCAACACTCTCTGAGCGCCCCCTGGGGGGTGGTACCAACACTCTCAGAGCGCCCCCTGGGGGGTGGTACCAACACTCTCAGCGCCCCCTGGGGGGTGGTACCAACACTCTGAACGCCCCCTGGGGGGTGGTACCAACACTCTCTGAAGGCCCCCTGGGGGGTGGTACCAACACTCTCTGAGCGCCCCCTGGGGGGTGGTACCAACACTCTCTGAAGGCCCCCTGGGGGGTGGTACCAACACTCTCTGAAGGCCCCCTGGGGGGTGGTACCAACACTCTCTGAAGGCCCCCTGGGGGGTGGTACCAACACTCTCTGAGCGCCCCCTGGGGGGTGGTACCAACACTCTCTGAAGGCCCCCTGGGGGGTGGTACCAACACTCTCTGAAGGCCCCCTGGGGGGTGGTACCAACACTCTCTGAAGGCCCCCTGGGGGGTGGTACCAACACTCTCTGAAGGCCCCCTGGGGGGTGGTACCAACACTCTCTGAGCGCCCCCTGGGGGGTGGTACCAACACTCTCTGAGCGCCCCCTGGGGGGTGGTACCAACACTCTCTGAACGCCCCCTGGGGGGTGGTACCAACACTCTCTGAAGGCCCCCTGGGGGGTGGTACCAACACTCTCTGAAGGCCCCCTGGGGGGTGGTACCAACACTCTCTGAAGGCCCCCTGGGGGGTGGTACCAACACTCTCTGAAGGCACCCTGGGGGGTGGTACCAACACTCTCTGAAGGCCCCCTGGGGGGTGGTACCAACACTCTCTGAAGGCCCCCTGGGGGGTGGTACCAACACTCCCTGAACGCCCCCTGGGGGGTGGTACCAACACTCTCTGAACGCCCCCTGGGGGGTGGTACCAACACTCTCTGAAGGCCCCCTGGGGGGTGGTACCAACACTCCCTGAACGCCCCCTGGGGGGTGGTACCAACACTCCCTGAACGCCCCCTGGGGGGTGGTACCAACACTCTCTGAAGGCCCCCTGGGGGGTGGTACCAACACTCTCAGAGCGCCCCCTGGGGGGTGGTACCAACACTCTCTGAACGCCCCCTGGGGGGTGGTACCAACACTCTCTGAGCGCCCCCTGGGGGGTGGTACCAACACTCTCTGAGCGCCCCCTGGGGGGTGGTACCAACACTCTCTGAAGGCCCCCTGGGGGGTGGTACCAACACTCCCTGAACGCCCCCTGGGGGGTGGTACCAACACTCTCTGAAGGCCCCCCCTGGGGGGTGGTACCAACACTCTCTGAAGGCCCCCTGGGGGGTGGTACCAACACTCTCTGAGCGCCCCCTGGGGGGTGGTACCAACACTCTCTGAAGGCCCCCTGGGGGGTGGTACCAACACTCTCTGAAGGCCCCCTGGGGGGTGGTACCAACACTCTCTGAGCGCCCCCTGGGGGGTGGTACCAACACTCTCTGAACGCCCCCTGGGGGGTGGTACCAACACTCTCTGAAGGCCCCCTGGGGGGTGGTACCAACACTCTCTGAAGGCCCCCTGGGGGGTGGTACCAACACTCTCTGAGCGCCCCCTGGGGGGTGGTACCAACACTCTCTGAAGGCCCCCTGGGGGGTGGTACCAACACTCTCTGAACGCCCCCTGGGGGGTGGTACCAACACTCTCTCAGCGCCCCCTGGGGGGTGGTACCAACACTCTCTGAAGGCCCCCTGGGGGGTGGTACCAACACTCTCTCTGAGCGCCCCCTGGGGGGTGGTACCAACACTCTCTGAAGGCCCCCTGGGGGGTGGTACCAACACTCTCTGAACGCCCCCTGGGGGGTGGTACCAACACTCTCTGAACGCCCCCTGGGGGGTGGTACCAACACTCTCTCTGAGCGCCCCCTGGGGGGGGTGGTACCAACACTCTCTGAACGCCCCCTGGGGGGTGGTACCAACACTCTCTGAAGCCCCCTGGGGGGTGGTACCAACACTCTCTGAATGCCCCCTGGGGGGTGGTACCAACACTCTCTGAAGGCCCCCTGGGGGGTGGTACCAACACTCTCTGAAGGCCCCCTGGGGGGTGGTACCAACACTCTCTGAAGGCCCCCTGGGGGGTGGTACCAACACTCTCTGAAGGCCCCCTGGGGGGTGGTACCAACACTCTCTGAGCGCCCCCTGGGGGGTGGTACCAACACTCTCTGAAGGCCCCCTGGGGGGTGGTACCAACACTCTCTGAAGGCCCCCTGGGGGGTGGTACCAACACTCTCTGAGCGCCCCCTGGGGGGTGGTACCAACACTCTCTGAAGGCCCCCTGGGGGGTGGTACCAACACTCTCTGAACGCCCCCTGGGGGGTGGTACCAACACTCTCTGAAGGCCCCCTGGGGGGTGGTACCAACACTCTCTGAGCGCCCCCTGGGGGGTGGTACCAACACTCTGAAGGCCCCCTGGGGGGTGGTACCAACACTCTCTGAGCGCTCCCTGGGGGGTGGTACCAACTCTCTGAAGGCCCCCTGGGGGGTGGTACCAACACTCTCTGAACGCCCCCTGGGGGGTGGTACCAACTCTCTGAAGGCCCCCTGGGGGGTGGTACCAACACTCTCTGAAGGCCCCCTGGGGGGTGGTACCAACACTCTCTGAGCGCTCCCTGGGGGGTGGTACCAACTCTCTCTGAAGGCCCCCTGGGGGGTGGTACCAACACTCTCTGAAGGCCCCCTGGGGGGTGGTACCAACACTCTCTGAAGGCCCCCTGGGGGGTGGTACCAACACTCTCTGAAGGCCCCCCTGGGGGGTGGTACCAACACTCTCTGAAGGCCCCCTGGGGGGTGGGACCAACACTCTCTGAAGGCCCCCTGGGGGGGTGGTACCAACACTCTCTGAAGGCCCCCTGGGGGGTGGTACCAACACTCTCTGAAGGCCCCCTGGGGGGTGGTACCAACACTCTCTGAAGGCCCCCTGGGGGGTGGTACCAACACTCTCTGAAGGCCCCCTGGGGGGGTGGTACCAACACTCTCTGAAGGCCCCCTGGCGGGTGGTACCAACACTCTCTGAACGCCCCCTGGGGAGTGGTACCAACACTCTCTGAAGGCCCCCTGGGGGGTGGTACCAACACTCTCTGAAGGCCCCCTGGGGGGTGGTACCAACACTCTCTGAAGGCCCCCTGGGGGGTGGTACCAACACTCTCAGAGCGCCCCCTGGGGGGTGGTACCAACACTCTCTGAAGGCCCCCTGGGGGGTGGTAGAGAGAGACAGACAGACAGACAGACAGACAGACAGACAGACAGACAGACAGACAGACAGACAGACAGACAGACAGACAGACAGACAGACAGACAGACAGACAGACAGACAGACAGACAGACAGACAGAGAGAGAGAGAGAGAGAGAGAGAGAGAGAGAGAGAGAGAGAGAGAGAGAGAGAGAGAGAGAGAGAGAGCCTTCCTCTCTGATATGATGACCTTTATATTTCCCCTCTTTATGCCATTAAAGTGCTGCAGAGCTGGACTTAATTTCCCTCCTGGCTGTTTCATTAATTTGATTCCATGACCTGCAAGGCAAAGCACATTTTCTGATTAGCAGGCTGATTCAAGGTTTCTCTTACATGTGGTAGAAGCCATGACATCAGGGCCCGAAATTAACTTTTTGACTCACCGGCCAGTGGCGGGCAGATGGGAAAAATATACCCGCCAAGCATATTTCTTACCGGGCAAAAGAAAAAGCATACATGTCAAGTCAATCTTAAGCTTAAATTGCAACCTACTGTTAAACATCATCAGACTCCTCACTCTCTACCCTCTTTGCAGGATTTAACAGAACATAATAAAATGTGAGGGTATTGTAAACCCAATTTAAACCTCATCAATCATGTCCTCATCAGAGTCCACAATCTCATTGATTTACTACCGATGACAATCGTGTTGTTTCTGTTTTTCTTTTTGACATGCTTGCGGGACACGGAACAACTCATCACTACAGCCCCAGCATCATACTGTAGTAAGTCTCTTGAAACACCGCTATCTCCAAACTTCCACTCCTCTCCAAACTTTCTTTTGTTAGGTGGTCCCGCTCTCGCTGCCGCTTCTTCATCCTTTTCGTCTGAGAAAGCCACGTGGGTTTTCTTTTTAGCGGCCGGCTTACTCCTTTCCATATGGTTCCACATATTTGTAACCCATTTAAGGTTAATAAGCTAACGTTAGCTAATCGTGATGGCAGGCGGACGTAACGTCAGCTCCCTACAGAGCACGCAGGCGCTGCAGAAGAAGAGTAGCGGATGTGACGTCGGTAATCAAGGAGAGATTGAAGCGCGAGGAGAGATTGGGGGCTGCAAAAAAAGGCGACTGTCATAAGACCAAAACACACCGCAGTTTAAATAATTTTACATTACTATTTTGTTACACGCCACGTGACAGACAGACCTCTCAGTGTCACTCGCCAAACCGAAAATCTGCCTGCCATTGGTGGCTGGCGGGCTCTAATTTCGGGCCCTGCATGACATGTGCTTTTGCAGTATATCCGAAAGAGCATTGCTCAAGTTACTTTCAAAATGTGATATGTAGGGCAGCTGGGTGGTGCAGCGGACATTGCGCTCATCACCAACGCAAGAGACACCGGTCTCGAATCCGGCTGTCAGTGTTGCCTCCGGCTTGGACCGGCCGTCATACTGACTCAATTGGCAGAGTTAGCGGGAGTGAAGTCGAAGGGTGGTAATCTGGTCGTTGTAAACAGCGACTCCTACAGGTCGGTCAGGGCGCCTGCACAGCAGAGACAGGAAAATGAGCCTCCTACACGTTACTCCTCGCCAAATGAAAGTCCGTGCTGGCAGGTGAAAAGATATGACAGGCTGCCTCCACATGTATCGGAGGGGACACGTGATGCAAGGCTTCTATCCTGTCTACGACCGGCCAGTGGGGGGCACATGCGAGCAACGATCAGGACAGGACAGGGAGAATTGGCATGAGAGGAAATTGGGATGGGAGAAAAAAAATCACAGAAAAAGGGGGAGAAAAAGTAGATACAAAAAAAATGTGATATGTATTACTAGTTACTTTCATTTTTAAAGTAATAACATACAGTATTGCTGTCTGTGTGGAGTAATGCATGTGTCACATGACTGATTACACACTAATGACGTTCTAGTTTAATAAATTAAGAAGATAGATATCCGTTTCAGTCTTTGCCTTTTGTCTAAGTTAATGTTCTTAGGAGAGAGAAATGAGACTGCCTCTGTCCAGTTCAGCACCATGGACAGTGCTGTGGCGTGTGCCTTGTGTCTTGTGGGAGCAGCACGGCAGAGAGAAATGAGGCTGCCTCTGTCCAGTTCAGCACCATGGACAGTGCTGTGGCGTGTGCCTTGTGTCTTGTGGGAGCAGCACGGCAGAGAGACATGAGGCTGCCTCTGTCCAGTTCAGCACCATGGACAGTGCTGTGGCGTGTGCCTTGTGTCTTGTGGGAGCAGCACGGCAGAGAGAAATGCGACTACAGTCCAGTTCAGCACCTCAGAAAGCGCTGTGGGTGGTGTGTGTGTCTTGATGGAGCAGTTGGCAGAGAGAGGAGAGAGGAGAGACGGAGGGAGCTGCTGGCACACTGGAGACCATTAAGCAGGCTACCTTGGCCAGTTTGGCACTTGGGTATTATTTTCACCAGACATTATGACTTGGGAGATTTAAGTGTGTCGGACTTCGGTAGATAACAGAACCGTGCTTGGAGGATTAGGCTGCATCATTTCATTTCAGTCCCACAGATTTACCAAGCAGTTACCAAGACGTCTCAGCCATTGAATTTCAGCAACGGGAAATTCTTCAGGGAATATTCCTTGGGTGGAGGAACGACATGCAGTGTGGAGGATTTATATATATATAAATAAAAAACACTTGCGGTAACTAACGTGTGTTATTTGACATACAGTAGTAAATGTAATACTATTGCTGAAATCCCATTAGTGATGCATTATATAAACTCCTCAATTTGTTCAGAAACGTTATTATTTCGGTTGATTATTCCTCCCCTTTAATAATACCAATTGGTATTGTATTTTATATCTTTGGAAAGGCCGTTTAGATAGCTTTACAACGAGGTACAACGTGTAAGGATTGTGCATTCGTGGAATGAGCAACACAGCTAACCGAGTGGGTAGCGGCCCAAAAAGATTTGCCAAAATCTTAAAGGGGAGGAATAATCAACCGAAATAACGTTTCCAGGAGTTGAGGAGTTTATTACTGCGAAAAGTAATATATTACCATAGTTTATTACTGCGTTACTGCTAAAAGTAATATATTACAAGAGGTGAAATATAGGTAATGAAGCGCCTGAGAGCCTCACTGCTTTATATTCCATTATAGTTCAGGGAGTTCCTGAATGTTCTCTTTTCCTTTATTTACATGAACAAAGACATTTCTACCATGAAGTGGCACACGTTGGTGCAGAACGCTTCACCAGAATGCTGCAAATTAAGTTTGAGGTTCAGAATTTCCGAGGGGACGACACCAGACCCCCCCCCCACAGCTCAAAGTGTCTCCCCCAGACGCCCCCCCCCCCACTCAAAGTAATAACAATAATAATAAAATGTTTTAATATAGCGCTTTTCAAGAACCCAAAGACGCTGACAATAACCAAAACAAATGAACAGAGAAACAAAGAACCACAGGGAATAAGCAACAGCATGAAAACACAGGACATGAAACCACGAGTAACGAGTAAGAAACCAAACCCTTGTGTATTTAGTCCGAGTAGCGCTGGTCTCCATGCTGTGTATGGGGTTGAACATGATATAAAATACAATGCCATTAAGAGTGCTGTTTTAACATGTAGATCCAAAGAGGACAAAGGTCTAAAAATGTCCTGACTTCAAATTGTCTAAAAATAATCTTGGGGTCTGTGAAAAGGTAAAATATCTTGGACGTTACAAATTATGACAGATGATGATGATATATACAGGCAATGCTGCAGGATGTAGCACAAGCGAACACTCTCTCATGCAGGTTTAGCACGGTGTACAGATGGAGTGAACGTGTCTCTGTTCAGAGCATACTGTACATACTGTACACCACCACATGCTGCACACTTGTTGTGGTCAAGCTACAAAAGAGCCAGGTTTGCGGAGAGTTCAATTAGCTTATAATGAATGATGCCATGAGAATATTACTCAAAATACCTAGATGGTGTAGTCTGTAGTGCAAGTGAAATGTTTGTGGCTGCATGTGTCAATACCTTCCAAGCTGTTTTAAGAAATTGTATGTATACATTCATCTGTCGGCTAAATGACTCTGTAAATGAGATCCTTCTGGTTTTAACAGACATTATAGGCTCCACTCATCGATGTGGAGACATTGGCACAGCTGTCTACTTGTGGGACGTTGATGTGTATTTTAAGCGATGTTATTTTTGCCTGTTGTGTGTAATTTTATATAGGTTTATATAGGTTATATATGTTTTATTTTTGTATCTGGACCATGAGTCTGTATTAAAGTTTGATTTGTTGATTGTCCGTACTACTCTCAAAAGCAAGTGCATCTCAGTTTGTGGGGTATCTATTTGGAATGGCCTTGATAGCAATAGCGATAAAAACAAGTACTATTGAAATGTTTAAATGCAGATATAAACAGGAATTATTGGACAAGTATAATTAGAGGAGCTTGAAAATAACGTGAACTAGTATTTTTGTAATTATTTATCTTTTGCTGTAGTGGATAGGTATATTATTTTTGATATTGATAGATAACTTATTACATATATTAATATGAATATTGTAAGGAAGGGGCAGGACCAGATGAGCTTTTTGCTTCCTTCTGTCCCTTCTCGAACAAAACCATTGTCTTGAGCTATGTTGACAATTGCTTCCATGTCTAGGAAGATATATTTTATTTGATTTGTATTTGTATTTTATTTATAATCTTAAAAAAAATGATTTAGTTGTTATTTTTTGTTATTTGTGTTTATGGTTGTTTCCAGATATAAATAAAGATCAAATCAAATCAAAATCACTGTCGTGTAACAGCATTACTTTACACACATTACCCTCAACGATGTTCCCAGACACGGCAAATAAAAGATACGAAGGGAAAAGAACTTATGACACGAGATCCTCCCTCCGTCCTGCCAGCAGGCCTCCATCAGGCTCCAGCAGGCCTCCATCAGCCTCCATCAGGCTCCAGCAGGCCTCCAGCAGGCCTCCATCAGGCTCCAGCAGGCCTCCATCAGGCTCCAGCAGGCCTCCATCAGGCTCCAGCAGGCCTCCATCAGGCTCCAGCAGGCCTCCATCAGCCTCCATCAGGCTCCAGCAGGCCTCCA
>NW_028172983.1:42500-53228 GCF_963971535.1 Notolepis coatsorum | reverse complement strand
AAGGCAGGACGAAAATGCCGGAAACAGATAAGCCTCTTTCTCAATGTATACCAGTGTTAGAATGACTTTATTGTGTTCATCAAGGTAGCAGACGATATGCAAGCCGTCTATAACAATGTGTACTGTGTATAATACGATTCATAATACATTATAATTTCAGTCTCTGGTCTCTGAGGAGACAAATACATATCATTGCAAAAAGATCTATCTGGAATATTCTGGGTTTATCGCTCAAATGCCCTGGGTCTCTTAGATCATTCTGGAACATAAAATAGTCTAGGCACTAGTATACTCTACAACCTTCTAGAATATAAGGCACCATGACAACAAAGCCTACAACTCTAACAATAAACATCCGGTGTGTATACACATAGCAGATAATAAATTAAATTAAGTTCAATCAGTCCTTAATAATACTTAAAAAATTAACCACACCTAAACGTATGAACACTACAAGGTTATTCTAACAATTTAAGTAATCACTCCATTGAAGGCACATTGAAGCTCTAAAAGGCGCTGCTTTTCTATCTTATCTAATCTGTTAATTCGGTTCTAGTGGCTTCTCCACGTTGATAATTATTCTATCTCTCATTCCTTATCTATATCTTTCCTTTGATTTTTATTTTATTTAATTTTTTCTTCTCATTACTCTATATTTTTTGAATATATTTTAACTTACATTGTTCTTTTCCAATGTTCTTCACATTAAGGTGTCAATATTGCTCTACAATCTTTTCCTTTTTTCCTTTTTTCCCACACGTTAGTAGAGGGTTCAAATGAATATGTCGATGAAAGTTTATTCTCTTTTTTTATTTTTTATTTAATTTTTTTGTCATTTATCACAATACTTCATTACAGTAAGGGAAGGTGCAAGACCAAAAGCGACATTCTATTGCAATAGAATGGAAATGTTAGATCCTATGGCAATTAGCATAGGAAGATTAAGATTACAATGCTCAGTTTGGGCAATCCGGTGGACCATGGGAGAAAGTCAATCGCGGAGGATGTGTTCTTGGAACACAGGCCTGTACGACTTTCTGGGTGAGGGGAAAATAGGGGATTTTTATTTGTATATATATATGTTTTTAAGCTCAGCTCTCAACGGGACCTCATTAATTGGATGTACATCTATTGTAGCTTCACACTCCAGAAGCATTACCAAAAACTACACAAAAACATGCATAGATTATGGCTAGTTTGAATATAATGGTATGGAACACCGGTGGGATAAACAAACAACACAAACGCAAAAGCATGCTCACACTGATGAAAAAAGAACATGTGGACGTGGCTCTATTAAGCGAAACGCACATTTTAGAGGAAGACATAAATACGTTAGCGGATAACATATACCATAATATTAGTCACTCTTCTTTTGTTACGAGAACTAGAGGGGTAGCCATAGTCGTCAGACGCAAATTAAATATCGAATTGAAAGGGGTATGGTCGGATGCTGAGGGGCGCATAACTATAGCTAGGATTATACACAATAACAGGAAAATTGCATTGGCAGCGGTATATGCCCCAAATTTGTACGAAGTGGGTTTCTTCACTTCACTAACCGGAGAAATGTTAAACCATCCCGAGTACTCATATATAATAGGTGCGGATTTTAATGCCATTTGGAACCCAAGGATGGACAAAACTTACCTTACCTTTTCCAGCGAACAAAAAAATTCATCTAAAGCATTAAAAGATTGGTCGAAATCAACAGGGGTAACTGATTTATGGCGTTCACTTAACCCCATGACCCGCAAGTACTCCTGTCGTTCGGCGAGACACAACACACTATCCAGAATTGATTACGTCTTTGCATCCCCGAGAATATTTGATAAATATGAAGTGGAAATGACACCCAATGCGCTATCAGATCACTGCTACTTAATCCTGAAAGCAACATTTGGTACACTATCTTCCCGGGCCCCAAGATGGCGTTTTAATTCTATGCTGCTTAACAACAAGGAATTCATTACACAAATTAAAGAAGCTCTCACAGTATTCCTACGGGATAATGCTAACTCGGTGCAAGATCCCAGAATATTATGGATGTCGGTAAAGACTATGATCAAGGATTTCACGGATAGATTTTCCTCCATATTGCGCAAAAATCAAAACACAAAACTGTCTGAAATGGAAACGATTTACTCAACGCTTTTTAATTCTTTAAAATACAACAACTCTACTAGACTAGAAAACCAAGTTAACATTCTAAAGACAGAGATCAAAGCAATATACAGACAAAAATCGGAATTGCAAATACGCAGCACAAGACAACAGCAGTACTTCCAAGGCTCTAAACCTAGTCACCTATTAGCCATGCGACTAAGAATTAATGCAAAATTTGCAGATATAACTGCCATTAGGAAACAACAAGCTCTAGTAACAGAACCCAAAATAATAAACGATACATTCAAAGAATTCTACTCCGATTTATATAATTCAGAAACGACCTTTGATCAAGACAAATTAGACACATATCTTAATCAAATTACTCTCCCTAAACTTACGGAGGACGACGCTAAACAGTTAGAAGTACCGATCACATTAGAAGAACTCAAGAAGGCCATATCCGGAATGAAAAACGGCAAGGCTCCGGGAATTGACGGTATCCCATCAGAAATGTACATTTCTTGCTGGGACATATTTGGACCCTTATTACTAAATATGATCTTATACTCAGTCAAAGAGGGAAGCTTCCATAAACACCAAAATATCGCACTCATTTCAGTTCTTCACAAAAAAGACAAAGACCCCACTGAGTGCGGTAGTTACCGTCCTTTAAGCCTCCTCGGAACCGATGTCAAACTGTACTCTAAGATATTAGCCATCAGATTGCAAAAGCATATGACGTCTTTAGTTCATCCGGACCAAACAGGCTTCATAAAAGGTCGTCTGATCAATGATAACATAAGGCGAATACTGCACGTACTAGATGCAGACAAAGAGGACACCACACCTAAAGCGATACTATCCCTGGATGCTATGAAAGCATTTGACAGGTTGGAATGGTCGTTTCTATGGGCAGTATTAGAAAGGATGGGGTTAGGAAAAGGATTCATTGATATGATTAAAGTACTATACAAGGACCCATCGGCCAGGATTACAACAGGCACATTCATCTCCGATATCTTTCCGGTATCACGCTCAGCCAGACAGGGTTGCCCTCTTAGTCCCGGACTATTCGATCTATCATTAGAACCTTTAGCACAATTTATAAGACAATCCCAACACATAGAACCAATAGTAATCAAGGGCACACATCATAAAATTAGTTTATATGCGGACGACGTAATATTGTTCATGCAAAACCCCAACAACACATTGCCGCATATACTCAAGTTGATAGAGAACTTTGGTGATTTATCGGGATTTAAAATAAATTGGCCTAAGTCGGCTTTTCTTCCTCTTAACACCAGTGCAAAAAAAGACACAACCCTCCCAGGTGCGATACCCATGGTCAAACATTTCAGATGCTTGGGTGTGGAAATATTTCCCACCATAAGACAAACGGTGAAGCACAATTACACAAAAATACAGAACAAAATCAAAGACGACCTGGACAGGTGGGCAAAACTTAAAAACTCAGTACAGGCAAGGGTATCAATAGTTAAGATGGATGTATTACCAAGAATCAATTTCTTCAGCTCAATGCTTCCGTTACCTCCTCCAGAGGGCTACTGGAAAAGATTACAAACCTCCACATACAAATTTATTTGGAATAACAAACCACCTCGCATAAAAAGATCCACCGCACAGAGAAATAAAGCAGACGGTGGCATGGCAGTCCCAGATTTTTTACAATATTTTAAGGCCTTCACATTAAGACCATTGAAGATATGGTTTGACCCCCAGGCTTTGGTATCTTGGAGAGAATTAGAAGAAAACATAGTAGCCCCACAGAGACTGAAAGACATAGCACACACTAAACTTTCAATCAAGCATTGTGAGCGAGAATTTGGCCCAATAATTACCCATGCAATCAGAACATGGCGGGAAACACAAAAGAAATATCCTAACCCTCAAGAATGGCATAATCACACTCCCATATTCAATAACAATGCACTATTAATGGGAAAACGACCTATAATATTCCCTATATGGGAAGAGAAAGGCATATACTCATTAGGGGATATTTTTAATAACAAGGGCCTCTGTAGTTATGTCGAAATATGCATAAAGTTTAACCTCACCGAGTCCACATGGCTTTTTTACATACAGTTACGACTTTGTATGAGATCTCACGGTGTTCCATTACTCATACCAATTGAACACCACAGATACCACAAATTTTTCTATGAAAGAGATACATTGGGAGGTTTTGTATCAGGTTTTTATTATCAATTACTAACGTCCTCGTATGAAACCCTTCAACTAGACACTGTCTGGAGGAGGGATATACCAGACCTGGAATATGACTTTGATTGGCAAGGAGCCTGGGAAAATGTCCGACTTACATCAAGGAACCCGGATCATCAACAAATCAATCTGAACTATATTCACAGGACATACTTGACTCCTATAAGGCTGTGCAAAATGGGGCTTATACAAGACTCCAAATGCTCCCAATGTACAAATGGGGACGAAGGAACATTTATGCACATGTATTGGGACTGCCCACCAGTTAAGGCATTCTGGAAAGATGTGTCCCAACAATTATCAATACTCGTATTTTGGAATATACCTGTACACCCCGCGGTATTACTATTGAATGATGTTTTTGAGTTTGCAGTGAATCCACAACTAAAAAGATTGGTTTTATCGGGTATCACAGTAGCTAAAAAACTGATCGCATCACATTGGTTTCAACCGGAAAAAATGTGCCGAAAAGTGTGGTTTCTTACATATCTCGATGTGATATATCAAGAAATATCTACAGCAAGAATTCTGGGGCTCAATGAATCCAAAATGTCAATGTGGTTAGAAGTGGTGGAGAGAATAAAAGCTAGCTTATAATGGTAGTGTCTGGTTAGGAGTGAGGGATAATGGAGGTACTATCCAAGAGGGGGTCCGGGAGGGGGGGGTTTGAGCTGGAGCATATGTGTGTAGGGTTTTAGAAAATAGGTATTAGGGGTATATTATATACTAACATTTATATAATTGTAATTTCGCTGGATATACACTCTATACGGTTAAAATGTTATTATAGACTATTTTTGTTTTATCATGTTTCTGTACTTGCATATATTTTAACCACCTTTACTGAAAGTTTCATTATGCATTGTGTGTTGAGTACTGACTTTTAATAATTTTTTGTTTTGCAATAATAAAAAAAATATAAAAAATTGAAAGAAGGTAGTTTAGAAGCATTCCAATCCGCTAACAAGCTACAAAAAGTCCAATCAAAATTAGACCAATTCCTGGAAAAAAACGTCCAACACAACAGCAAAAGATTAAACGGGGCGGTAGAAAACCTCAATAACATATTTGACCTTACAGCTTCCTTATCCAACCTAAAGGCCTCAAATAGGAAAGCAAGAATAAATTTAAATATGCATGACAAATGGTATGATAGTCTCAGGAAGAAATTAAGGAACCTATCAAACCAAAAACACAGAGACCCAGACAACCAGAACACACGTCTCCAATACAGTGAAACACTGAAACACTACAAAAACACAGTCCGAAAAAAAGGGACCAACAAGTCAGAAACCAGCTACAATATATATAGGAATCCATAAAAACAAACAACTTCTGGGAAAACTGGAACAAACTAAACAAACAACACCATGAGGAGCTACCCATCCAAAATGGAGACGTATGGGTAAACCACTTCTCCAATCTCTTTAGCCCAATACAAAATAATCAACAGCAAAAACACATACAAGATAAACTACAAAGCCTGGAGTCAACCATAAAAGACTACCAGAACCCGCTAGACTCCCCAATTACACTACAAGAACTACAGGACTAAATAAAATCACTTAAAACCAAGAAGGCCTGCGGAGCGGATGGTATCCTAAATGAAATGATAAAATTCACAGACTCCAAATTCCAATTGGCTATACTAAAACTCCTTAGCTCCGGGATCTTCCCCAATATTTGGAACCAAGGACTCATAACACCGCTCCACAAAAAGGGAGACAAATCTGACCCAAACAATTACCGTGGGATCTGTGTCAACAGCAACCTTGGAAAAATCCTCTGTATGATCATTAACCACAGACTCATACAGTTCCTCACAAACAACAATACCTTGAGCAAATCACAGATTGGCTTCCTACCAAATCACCGCACAACAGACCACATTCTCACCCTCAGCACCCTAATCGACAACCAAATAAATAAAAATAAAAGCAAAGTATACTCCTGTTTCGTTGACTTCCAAAAAGCATTTGACTCAATTTGGCACGAGGGTCTGCTGTACAAACTGTTAGATAGTGGCATTGGAGGGAAAACCTACAACCTCATAAAGTCAATGTACACCAACAACACATGTGCTGTGAGGATTGAGGAAAAACACAGACTTCTTTCCTCAACGCCGTGGGATTAGACAGGGGTGCAGTTTGAGTCCAACCCTCTTCAACATATACATAAATGAACTGGCAAAAACATTGGAACAAACTGCAGCACCTGGCATCCCCCTAGCAAACACAGAAGTCAAATGCCTACTGTTTGCAGATGACCTGGTGCTGCTGTCCCCAACTAAAGAAGGGCTACAGCAGCACCTTGACCTTCTGCACAAATTCTCCCAGACATGGGCACTGACAGTAAACCTAAACAAAACTAAAGTTATGATATTCGAAAAAAGGCCCAGCCTAAAAGCACTAATTCCTCCTAGACACAATTTCCATAGAACACACAAAAACTACACCTATCTTGGCCTAAATATCAGTGCTACAGGGAACTTTAACCAAGCTGTGAACGACCTGAGAGACAAAGCAAGAAGGGCTTTGTATGCCTTAAAAAGGAACATCAAGTTAGACATTCCAATCAAAATCTCACTCAGCCCACTCAGCCAGATGGTTCTGGGACTCTGCTCACAAACACAAGCAGAGCCACCAGACAGAAACCACACTGGACTAAATCAAATTATAAGAAAACAAAAAGAAAACTATCTGACACATTGGAAAGAATCAACCCGAAACAAGAGCAAAATGAAATGGTATTTGGCCCTAAACAGAGACTACACAGTGGCAGAATACCTGAGCAGCCCATTAGCTTTGGCAATGTAAACGTATGTTTCCCATGTCAATAAAGCCCATTTGAATTTAATTGAATTGAATTGAGAGATGGGGATAGAGAGAAAGAGAGATGGCGAGAGATGTGTTCAAAATGTTCTTATGTACCCCAGTTGCAATCGCATGCACTTATCTGTGTTTCACTACACACATGAGTGCATGCTTACCAACTGTTAGCCTGTTTTTACTGCAACACTACTATCACCAACATCTAAGAAGTGAGATCCCCCCTTGAACGGCCCTTCTAAGGTTCTCCTCCACACTGCCTGTGGTGCTTTCCTTCTTTTCACTATATGTCTCATGTATGTACAGTATGTGACGAATAAACTTCTTGAATCTTGCTTTTTGTGCATTTTCATTACCTTCACGTGGGGAGTGTTGCATTCATTTATTTTATTTATTTTAAATGTTTTGAACTTCGTGGTGTTTTTGTTTTGTTCTTGATTTACTGTGATGTTTCTTCTTGACTTGTTTAAAGAAGACGTGTCCGGCCCAACGGGCATTACAAATACATTAGATTTGATTTGATTTAGATAGAGAGAGAGGGGGGGGAGGTATACATGGTGAGAGAGGGGGGGGGGTATATACACGGTGAGACTGAGAGGGGGAGGGAGATAGAGAGAGGGGGAGGGAGAAGAGCAGACCCCAGCAGAGCGGGGCAGCATTAGCCTTGAGGTTGAATTAATGATCAGTGCCATGAATGTTTTATAAGGAGTAATCGTACGCCTTGCTGGGGCATCTCCACAAACACAGAACATCATGTCCTCCCTCTCAGTCATAACACACACACGCACACACACGCACACGCACACACACACACACGCACACACACGCACACGCACACACACACACACACACACACACACACACGCACGCACGTGCACACGCACACACGCACACACACACATTTTCAAAGAGTGCTTGAGGGAGCAGTGCGGAGATGAAATGGGGTTTACGCTCTCAAGCGCGTTCAAATTATCACATATTTATTAAGGTTGATGAGGGAAGTGGTAAACACAGCCAGATGGGCGAACGAGCCTCCATTTATGGCTAAAGTAGCAACAGTGAGCGCGGGGTTAAACAGGAGGGGACAGAAAATCCTTGATTTGCTTTAACCTGTTTCTCCAACTGGCCTCACGTGTAAAACCACAGCAACGCATAATTTACGCAAATGAATGAATGAATGAATGATCATTACATTTATTTGGCGCTTTAGACTCTAGACACTCAAAGCGCTTTTTACAATGTAGGGTGGAAATCGCCTCCTTCACCCCCCTCTTAGGACTGGGGATGGCGGCGTGACTAGGACGCGGGACTGGTTCTGGTCGCGCTGGACCAGGTCAGTTAACCCGTTGTCCACCGGGGCGCAGATCTGCTGTTCTGGTACCGCGAAGGACTTTGTGCTTTCCGGGGGGAAAATGCCGGGTCGGGCCGGGCGTCGCGGGGATTGATGTCGTGGATGTGTGTGTCATCTGTATGCCACCACGGGTTGCCGTTAACAGTGACGTGCTTGGTCCATACTGTGTTGTACCTTGCGCTGTGTTAGGGGGCTTAGTCCCTCTCCATTTGTTTCACCCCTCCCAACACAAAGTTGTTGTCAACTCCTCTAGGCATCCCTGTGTAGGTCCCGGTCCGCGGGCCCAGGTCCGAACTCGTTCTCGTCGACCTGTTGGCCTGGGTTAACCCTTTGAAAACTGAAACACTTGTGCTGCTTGTATAGCCTGTGTATACACGCAGTTATGTTTCTGAGTTTTCTTGGTGGGTTAAAGGAACAACCGCCACCTGTTAAACCAAACATAGGGGGGTGGTTGGTTCTCCGGTGTGTTGGTAGCAGAGTCGACTCTCGGGTTGAGGCCGGGCTTGACCCCGTCTGCCCGAGAGTATGCCCCTGCATCTTTCATGACATCTGCCAATTGTGTCGGCCTCTTCTTTGAACCTCGACCCCACTGGATTGGGGGGTCGGTTTGTGGAGGTTATGACATGGTGCACAGCATACTGAACACCCTTTCCGCTGGGATACTGTTCTCACCGTAGACCCTTTAGGTGCCTGTCTAGTCCACAGTGCTCCAGGCACAGGTCGAGTTCTGCTCTTGGGGCCTGTTGCCTGGATTGAGGGATAAACCTCCTTGGGGGTTGTCTCCCCGGCACGCCGACTAGCCCCGCAGTGTTGTGGGGGGGTTGCCTCTTGAGGAGAGTGCTTCAGAGCGGCGTGCCAAGGGGTGAAGGGCCTGCTCTTGATTTGGGCCCTGTCCGATACGCTGGCGATGTGGGGGGTGATGTCACCAGTGACCGTCTGGTGGGGTCCCGATGCTGCGGCCTCGTTGGCCTCACCAGGCCCCCTTTTTTTAGTGGGTCCTGGCCCTCAGGTCGTCCTAGGGCTGGGACCTCCTCCACGCTCCGCTGCTGCAGCCTTGCCACAGGGTTGGGTTATTATTGACCTTCGACCCTGTGATGTTGGGGGCTGTGACGGGGGTGTTTTGCTTCCAGTCCGTTCCCTGGTGGCATGTGGGATGCGCGCCTGAGTGGTCGCGGGTCCTTTTGAGCAAAGGTAAGTCCCACGGTCTGCTCACCGTGTGCGTTTGAGGTGCTAAGTCCTCTTCGGATCCGATTCCCTCCCGTCCTCCAATAGGGGTGTCCAGGGGGCTCGGGTCCTCCCCGGTTATGATGGTTGTAGGGGGGCCTCAGCGGGTACATCTGTCGAGCTGTTCGCTCTGCTCAGCTCCTGTGTTCCAATAGAGCAGAGCGTAAAGCTATACGATCTATAACGTAAGGTTATTCTATAACCCTAGTTATATGAGTATAGCGAGCGCTCTGCTCTGACTCACTGAGGACCCCACAGTCTTTGCCTTCGGTGGTGAAAGACTTGGGAAGGAGCTGATGGTGTGGCCATGACCCCGCTTATATAGGAGCGGATGTGGGTGTGGCCAGGCGCAGGTGAATAGGGGTGTGTACATGTGAAAAATTTTCAGTATTAGAATGGATTAAAGGGATAGTTCCAATAGAGCAGAGCGCTCGCTATACTCATATAACTAGGGTTATAGGATAACCTTACGTTAGGGTTAGGACCAGGACCGCCCGGGGTGAGATCCTCCTGGTCCGTGGATGAGGAACGAAGGTCTCTGCGGTCCTCAGAACGTGGCTGTGATCTCTCACACAGTGAGGTGGAACCAGCTGCTGATCTCGTGTGGATGTGAGAACTCGACGCACCCGACACCAGTGTTGTAGCCACTCGAGTCCAGGACTGATTTTCAGGACTCGTGACTCGACTTGGGACTTGAGCACTGATGACTCTGACTTGGACTTGGACTCGGTGCAGGTGAGGACTTGGTGCAGGCGAGAATAAATAGTGTTTTTTTTTTTTTTTGTAATAGGCCTTAATCATATGGCATAAGATATTGATGGCTAGTGCATTTGTTTGGCTATTGTGTCACAACATAAAAATAAACTCCCTTTGAAACGGTGACCGTTGTGTCAGTTCTGTTTAATGTAGAGGTTTTTTTTCAATACATGAAATAAAATATGATTTGAGAGACATTTGTAAATGTACTGT
>NW_028172983.1:30000-37500 GCF_963971535.1 Notolepis coatsorum | reverse complement strand
GTATAGTGTATAGACTGGTCCCCCTGGATATGAGACCCAGCAGGGTGGTATCGTCCGCAGACTTCAGGAGCTTGACCGAGGGGTGCAGAGAGACACAGCTGTTTGTGTGCAGGGAGAACAGTCGCCTTGTTGTTATAAAGGCTATAGGACCATAATAGATAAGAGCTTCTCCTAGTTGTTATAAAGACTATAGGACCATAATAGATAAGAGCTTCTCCTTGTTGTTATAAAGACTATAGGACCATAATAGATGAGACCTTCTCCTTGTTGTTATAAAGACTATAGGACCATAATAGATAAGATCTTCTCCTTGTTGTTATAAAGACTATAGGACCATAATAGATAAGATCTGCTTGTTGTTATAAAGACTATAGGACCATAATAGATAAGATCTGCTTGTTGTTATAAAGACTATAGGACCATAATAGATAAGATCTGCTTGTTGTTATAAAGACTATAGGACCATAATAGATAAGATCAGCTTGTTGTTATAAAGACTATAGGACCATAATAGATAAGATCTTCTCCTAGTTGTTATAAAGACCATAGGACCTTAATAGATAAGAGCTGCTAGTTGTTATAAAGACTATAGGACCATAATAGATAAGATCTCCTAGTTGTTATAAAGACTATAGGACCATAATAGATAAGATCTTCTCCTAGTTGTTATAAAGACTATAGGACCATAATAGATAAGATCTTCTCCTAGTTGTTATAAAGACTATAGGACCATAATAGATAAGATCTTCTCCTAGTTGTTATAAAGACTATAGGACCATAATAGATAAGATCTTCTCCTAGTTGTTATAAAGACTATAGGACCATAATAGATAAGATCTTCTCCTTGTTGTTATAAAGACTATAGGACCATAATAGATAAGATCTTCTCCTTGTTGTTATAAAGACTATAGGACCATAATAGATAAGATCTTCTCCTTGTTGTTATAAAGACTATAGGACCATAATAGATAAGATCTGCTAGTTGTTATAAAGACTATAGGACCATAATAGATAATATCTTCTCCTTGTTGTTATAAAGACTATAGGACCATAATAGATAAGATCTTCTCCTTGTTGTTATAAAGACTATAGGACCATAATAGATAAGATCTTCTCCTTGTTGTTATAAAGACTATAGGACCATAATAGATAAGATCTTCTCCTTGTTGTTATAAAGACTATAGGACCATAATAGATAAGATCTTCTCCTTGTTGTTATAAAGACTATAGGACCATAATAGATAAGATCTGCTTGTTGTTATAAAGACTATAGGACCACAATAGATAAGATCTTCTCCTTGTTGTTATAAAGACTATAGGACCATAATAGATAAGATCTTCTCCTTGTTGTTATAAAGACTATAGGACCATAATAGATAAGATCTGCTTGTTGTTATAAAGACTATAGGACCATAATAGATAAGATCTGCTTGTTGTTATAAAGACTATAGGACCATAATAGATAAGATATCCTAGTTGTTATAAAGACTATAGGACCATAATAGATAAGATCTCCTAGTTGTTATAAAGACTATAGGACCATAATAGATAAGATCTGCTTGTTGTTATAAAGACTATAGGACCATAATAGATAAGATATCCTAGTTGGTATAAAGGCTATAGGACCATAATAGATAAGATATTTCTTTATTTCTTTATTTCAGATCCACAGATCTGTCTCAGCAGCAACTATTCTTCCTGGGGTCTGGATACAGACATATAAAAATCAAACAAGAATAATCAATAAAACAACATAAAAACAAAACAAATATCAATAAAACACCAATAAAATATACAAACAAATATAGAACATTAAACAAATCAAAATCAGACATACAAACAAATATAGAACAATAACAAACATACAAACATATAGAACAAATCAAATATCAATAAAACAACAAATATCAATAAAACAACAAACGGAGACATGTCAGAGAAAACTAAAACGTGTTCAAAAACAGCACAACATTCCATACACTAATTCTAATACTCCTCATAACCACTAGACAAAGACATCCAAATAGATAGACCATAACAGATCAGCTCTGCGTCTAGCCTGTGTTAGGACAGTTAGGAGACCAGTGTCGAGATGATCTAAGGGTCCTGCTGGGAATCATACCCAAAAAGCCTTTCAGATAAGTAGGCAGGTGCCATTTGGTGATTTAAAAAAAAAACAATCAAATTATCTTAAACTCTATTCTAAAATTAACAGGCACCCAATGCAGGGACTTTACACACATTGTTCTTTCCATAATGGTTCTTTGCTCTGAAGATAATTAATCTCCGGTTTTATGTGTTTGTGTTTTACCCTCGGCTGCACCACAGATACCAGAGGGATTAATGAACACTCTGGGTAATGATGACATGATGTGCCGACGTTATCCCGCTCACGTGAGCAGCAGCTGTTGGCGGCAGCCGAGGATGTATAACAACCTCCTGTCACCTCTGGCGCCACCTAGCGGCAGTGTTGTGTAGGACTCGAGTCCAGGAATCAGACTCGAGTCCCGAGTCCTGGACTGATTTTCAGGACTCGTGACTCGACTTGGACTTGAGCACTGATGACTCGGACTTGGACTCGAGTGTTGACTGCATTCGGACTCGGAAGGTGCAGACTCGGACTCAGACTTGTTAATTGATAATTTTTGTAATAAGCCCTAATCATTTGGCATAAGATATTGATGACTAGTGCATTTTGTTTGGTTATTGTGTCACAAAGTAAACAGCGACTACAACCCTGAGCATACACATCATAACCGACTACATAAAGAACCTCATCAGTACTGACTCGAGCACTAACAGGACAAAGAAGTATTAAGCAAAGAAAAGGTTTGAACGCCTGGGAAATCATTACCGACGGTTTGAACAGCGACCTGCAGAAGAGAGAACAGTGAGTAACTGACACGCCGGGACAAAATGCCCCCCCCCCCCCCCATACAGTCTCATCATCCACCGCAGGGAATTATTGATCTGGACGACATCCAGGACTTTATACTGTCGGGGACGGCGGTTAAGACGTTCCTGGGGGAGGTGCAAAAGTGACAGAGGATATCCAGCCTGTCGTGTTTTATATCCTTTCTCTAAACGCAAAATGAATTTGCTCAAAGATCAGCATTGGATGGAGCTCCGGGGGGGAGACGTCGCCAGCAGAGGGACATAAACACTCTGGTCATATTTAACATCGATACCTGGATGACGTCAGTACCGGACTGTTCTCTGGTCTTCTGCAATGGCCTTAGCACTAGGACAAACATTTACATTTAGTCATTTAGCTGAACACGTTTATCCAAAGTGACTTACGAGTTGTGAACAACAACAACAACAACAACAACAACAAGTCAGCAGGAAGGAAGGTGCAACTCTGGCAGCTGATTGTTAAACAGCGTTGAACTTGATGCTACAGTCTCGAGTGCATAGTAGTAAATATGACATATTTACATATTAGCATAGTATGTAGTAATAAAGACTCATGCTCCTCACACAGGTCTCTCCTAGTCTTTCCTAGTGTTCAGATCATCACACAGGTCTCTCCTAGTCTCTCCTAGTGTTCAGATCATCACACAGGTCTCTCCTAGTGTTCATAATAACTATATTTATATGGCACCTTTCATACAGGAATTGCAGCTCAAAGTGCTTCACAGCAATGTGAAGTTATGGTTAGAAGAAGTTTATTTATCATGCAGATTAACACACATGTAAGACGGGCGACACGTCAGGAACACACACACACATGCATTGGGTCGCCGATTAAATGCCTCTCTGCGCTAGACCCATCCCGTCATCCCCCCCCCCCCCCCCCCCCCCAAGTGCAGCCGGGAGCAGACAAGGGTTACAGCGTGCGCCGCGCCCCGGGGACCAATCCAAGTTCTCCTGTCCGTCTTTGTCAGGGAACGCAACAGCATTAAATAAAATAAAATAAAATGTATTTGTAAGGCCCGACAACACACGTTAATGTCTCCATTAGCCATCTGTTGTGCATGTTTTTCCACTGGGTTTATCTTATCTGGAGATCCACACAGAAAGGCCCGGGAGATACCCCACCTGGGTACCTGGGCAACACGGCAAACTGGCCCCCAATTGGGAATCGAACCCAGGACCTTCTTGCTGTGAGGCGACAGTGTTAACCACTACACCACCGCTTAGCTATGCTGCTCCACGCATCTTGGAAATCGCTGCAAAAATCACTTGGGCGTCTCATTAGTGTTTATCTGCTTACATGTAAAATTGGAGCGCTATTAACAACAACATGCATATTTATACTCATTGTTTTCTAGACATTTCCCTTGGGCTATTGCTTTCATTAAAGTCTCTGCCTGCTCTGTTAATTAAAGTGGATAGTGCACTTAAACCAGGGCTCACTTGGAGCAGGATGTTACTGTCCTGGTTAAATCTACGTGTGGAGAACAGCGAGAGGTGATACAGCTCGCAGACGGACCACAGGAGAGACAGAGAGACAGAGACACAACAGGGTCATCTGTTCAACAATTAATTCAAATAAACACAACATTTGTATCCACGCCATGTGTTTGTCATTAAGGTGTGTGTGTACATGGGCTTAGCAAGCATGCCACGCAAGATACAAACAGCGGGAAGCCTAAGCTAATGTTGGGCAAGCAGAGCCACATGTGAGGACCAGGGGGGCAGGAGGGGGGGGGGGGTCTTTACAGAGTCTAGAGCAGGATATGGCTTCAGGCCGAAGAGGAACTGGAGTGCGGTTAGCTTATCCGTGTCGAAGCGCATTCACACATTGGGAGTATTACTGCGTCCTAATCCTGGAGCTGCCCGTCTGCCGAAGGGTGCGTCTTTAACGAGTGGGAGAAGACTGCTTAAGCTCTGAGAAGGACACGTGAAGGCCTTTTGGACCGCGTGTTAAAGGGTGCGTCTTTAAGGAGTGGGAGAAGACTGCGTACGCTCTGAGAAGGACACTTAAAGGCCTTTTGGACCGTGTGTTAAAGGGTGCGTCTTTAACGAGTGGGAGAAGACTGCTTAAGCTCTGAGAAGGACACTTAAAGGCCTTTTGGACCGCGTGTTAAAGGGATACTAAGACGTTTCAGGTGTCATTCGAGCAGCACCAAAACTATGTGCTGTTTCTATATGAAACCTCTGCCTTCCAACATCCATTCAATTCATTCATTCATTCATTCATTCATTCATTCATTCATTCATTCATTCATTCATTCATTCATTCATTCATTCATTCATTCATTCATTCATTCATTCATTCATTCATTCATTCATTCATTCATTCATTCATCCATCCATCCATCCATCCATCCATCCATCCATCCATCCATTCATCATTCATGCATTCGTTCATTCATGCATTCGTTCATTCAATGCATTCATTCATTCTTTATTTGAACTTGAAGATTTGTCGAGGGCCTCGTTTTCCAAACTGAACCCCTGATCTGCTCAAACTGTCAAGCGAGGCGTCGCAGATCAAAAGTGACTCGAGATCCAGAACTATCAACATGTCAAACTAGCCACAAAAAATGTGGTTAGAAACCTACGAGAACTACTAGGAATATCTGATAGTGTGTCTTAACAGTCACCACCTAAACTGCAGCGTATAGCGCATGACGTATATCACACACACCGGTTAGGGTACCTTATGTACAGTATACTGCACCTGTGTGTACTGTATACTGTACTTACTCATCGTATTCAGATGTGTTATTGACCATATTTATTGTAAGGTACAATATAACTGATGGGGCATATAGACCCTCATCACACTTGTTAATTATATTGTTTACACTGCCTATTTTTACTTTTCTACTGTACTATAATTGTATTGCCTAAATGTATGTCTTTCTACTATCGCCCTGCCCATACCTGTACCTCCCCTCCCCCCTCCCCCCTCCCCCCTCTCCCCTCCCCCCTCCCCCATGCTGCTATGACATCAGAATGTCCCCCAAGGGATCAATACAGGACCATCTTCACCCAAATAAGCCAAGCAAACATTCACCTTTAACATTCACTTTAGACACTTTAAATACTGTTTAACGCTACACCATATTCTATCTATTTTATCTGTGTATTACTAAAAGATTGGTGCTACATCTCTACCTCGTTTTTTGCATTTTGTTTGCATTTTGTACTTTCATTTTGTATATCGTATATTTTGTATAGTGTTTGGCCTTTATTCTTTTAAACTTTGTTTTTACTGCATGAAGCACATTCCCACGAGGCTCATACAGAACCCAGCATGTCACTGTAATGTACGTGTTCCTTATATGTGACAAATAAAACAAAAGTTGAAACTTGAACAAGGGACTCCAGAGGTTTAGAGCCGTATTTCAACAGGATCAAGTCCCACTTTGAAGGAGTCATGACGGCTTATATCTGGTGACGACTTCAAGCTGAGATTAGATCAGATGTTCCTCTATTGATCCCTTGGAGGGCATGCCGGTGTCACAGGGGGAGGGGGGAGGGGGGAGGGCGGGTACAGGTATGGGCAGGGTGATAGTAGAAAGACATAAATATAGGCAATGCAATTAGATCTGAATAAAAGATATATGAGAAGAATAAACAGTGTAAACAATATAATCAACTAAATATAAAAATATAAGACAAATAAACAGTGTAGAAAGGTGCAGATGAGGATCTGTGTGCTATTTAGGCAATACAAAATTATAATCTGCATTATATACTATGAGTAAGAGTAAAAGTAAACAGTATACACAAGGTGCAGTATACACAAGGTGCAGTATACACAAGGTGCAGTATACACAAGGTGCAGTATACACAAGGTGCAGTATACACAAGGTGCAGTATACACTAGGTGCAGTATAGACAAGGTGCAGTATACACTAGGTGCAGTATACACAAGGTGCAGTATACACAAGGTGCAGTATACACAAGGTGCAGTATACACAAGGTGCAGTATACACAAGGTGCAGTATACACAAGGTGCAGTATACACAAGGTGCAGTGTACACAAGGTGCAGTGTACACAAGGTACAGTATACACAAGGTGCAGTATACACAAGGTGCAGTATACACAAGGTGCAGTATACACAAGGTGCAGTATACACAAGGTGCAGTATACATAAGGTGCAGTATACACAAGGTGCAGTATGGTTCAGTATACACAAGGTACAGTATACACAAGGTGCAGTAAACACAAGGTGCAGTATACACAAGGTGCAGTATACACAAGGTGCAGTACACACAAGGTGCAGTATACACAAGGTACAGTATACACAAGGTGCAGTATACACAAGGTGCAGTATACACAAGGTACAGTATACACAAGGTGCAGTACACACAAGGTGCAGTATACACAAGGTACAGTATACACAAGGTGCAGTATACACAAGGTACAGTATACACAAGGTACAGTATACACAAGGTACAGTATACACAAGGTGCAGTATACACAAGGTGCAGTATACACAAGGTACAGTATACACAAGGTACAGTATACACAAGGTGCAGTATACACAAGGTGTAGTATACACAAGGTACAGTAGACACAAGGTACAGTATACACAAGGT
>NW_028172983.1:0-17500 GCF_963971535.1 Notolepis coatsorum | reverse complement strand
CCCACCCCCTCTATGAGGAGCTAGCCAAGATGAGAACCCCTCCCACCCCCTCTATGAGGAGCTAGCCAAGATGAGAACCCCTCCCACCCCCTCTATGAGGAGCTAGTCAAGATGAGAACCCCTCCTACTCCCTCTATGAGGAGCTAGCCAAGATGAGAACCCCTCCTACCCCCTCTATGAGGAGCTAGCCAAGATGAGAACCCCTCCTACCCCCTCTATGAGGAGCTAGCCAAGATGAGGACCCCTCCCACCCCCTCTATGAGGAGCTAGCCAAGATGAGAACCCCCCCCACCCCCTCTATGAGGAGCTAGCCAAGATGAGAACCCCTCCCACCCCCTCTATGAGGAGCTAGCTAAGATGACGACCCCTCCCACCCCCTCTATGAGGAGCTAGCCAAGATGAGGACCCCTCCCACCCCCTCTATGAGGAGCTAGCCAAGATGAGGACCCCTCCCACCCCCTCTATGAGGAGCTAGTCAAGATGAGAACCCCTCCCACCCCCTCTATGAGGAGCTAGCCAAGATGAGAACCCCTCCCACCCCCTCTATGAGGAGCTAGTCAAGATGAGAACCCCTCCCACCCCCTCTATGAGGAGCTAGTCAAGTTCAAGTTCAAGTTCTTTAATAGTTGTCATACAGAAGTACAGAATACTTTCATACAAAATGCTTCTTACTGTTACGCTCCAGAGACTGTGCTAGACAAGATAGTATCAAATAACATAATATAGCATGTAATTTAGAAGAAGAAAAATGAGGTCACAGTGTTCGGTATAGACATATGTACAATGTTCTGAGTTACCATATAATATACAATACTATGCAGTGTACTAATGTACAGTACTATCTAGTGCAAAGCAGAAATGGGATGAGGTACAATTTTAGGTACAATTTACAGTAAGGTGTACGAGTTGTAGTGCAATCCTTCATCAATAAATATAAAGTGTGGGGAGTGGGTGCTACAGTGTGTTTGTTTAAAGTGGGTGTGTGCTATAAAGTGTGTGGAGTGGGTGCTACAGTGTGTTTGTTTAAAGTGAGTGTGTGCGTGTGGATGTGTGTGCTATGTGCGTTTGGTGGTTGTTGTTGTGTAGTGTTCATTCATTGTTCGTTTAGCAGCCTGATGGCCTGGGGATAGAAGCTTCTTCTGAGTCTTTCTGTGCTCGCCTTGAGACTCCGGTATCGCTTGCCTGACCGCAGCAGTTCAAAGAGGCAGTTGTTCGGGTGACTGGAGTCTTTAATGATTCTCTTAGCCTTGCCCGTGCAACGCTTGTTGTAAATGTTCTGGAGGGTGGGGAGCCCCCCTCCAATTGTGCGTTCGGCTGAACGTGTCACTCTTTGTAGTCTGCTTCGGTCTTGTGCAGTGCTATTCCCAAACCAGGAGGTGATGTTGCCGGTCAAGATGCTCTCTATTGTACATGAGTAGAAGTTCTTAAGGATCTTCTGACTGACTTGGAACTTCCTTAGGCGCCTGAGGAAGTAGAGGCGTTGTCGTGCCTTCTTCACAACACTGTCAATGTGTGTGGTCCATGTCAAGTCCTCGGATATGTAGGCTCCGAGGTACTTAAAGCTGTTGACTCTCTCAACCGGTGCCCCGTCGATGCTGAGGGGGCTGTAGTCCTTGACCCCCGACCTCCTGAAGTCCACAATCATCTCCTTTGTTTTGCTGACGTTCAGGGAGAGGCTGTTTTCCTGGCACCATCCCGCCAGGACCTTGACCTCTTCCAGGTAGGCCCTCTCGTCGTTGGCAGAGATCAGGCCCACCACCACTGTGTCGTCAGCAAATTTGATGATTGTATTGCTACTCCGCTGAGCCACACAGTCGTGTGTGTACAGGGAGTAGAGGAGGGGACTCAGAACACAGCCCTGGGGGGCCCCTATGTTGAGGGTGATGGATGAGGAGGTGCAGTTGCCTGCTCTCACCACCTGGGGTCTGCCAGTCAGGAAGTCCAAGACCCACTGGCAGAGGTCATAGCCCAAGCCCAGGTCCCTGAGCTTGGCTATGAGTATGGAGGGGACTATGGTATTGAATGCCGAGCTGTAGTCGATGAATAGCATTCTCACATAGTTCCCCTGCCTCTTGTCCAGGTGTGATGCTGCTGTGTGCAGCACATGGGCTATGGCGTCCTCCGTGGACCTGTTGGGGCGGTATGCAAATTGCAGGGGGTCCATGTTGATGGGGAGGGAGGAGCAGATGTAGCCCTTTACTAGCTTCTCAAAGCACTTCATGGCTATGGAGGTGAGAGCTACAGGGCGGTAGTCGTTGAGGCAAGCAGGCTTGGATTTTTTGGGTACAGGGATAATAGTGGACTTCTTCAGGCAGGTGGGGATGACAGCCTGTTCTAAGGACAGGTTAAATATGTCAGTGAATACTGGGGCCAGTTGGTCGGCACAGACTTTTAGGACGTGGCCGGGGATGCCGTCCGGACCTGCTGCCTTCCTGATATTCACTTTTTTAAAGGTCCGCCTCACCTCATGCTCTGTTACCCTGAACACTGCGCCTCCATCAGCAGCCGACCCCCCCCCCCCCCCCCCCCATTGCCGTGGCTTGTGAGCTGGTGTTGTTATTACCAGCATCAAACCTCGCATAGAAGGTATTGAGGTCATTTGCTAAGGAGATGTCACTGTTCAGTTTGAGGGAGGCGCCTTTGTAGTCTGTCATCGTTTTGAGCCCCTGCCACATAGCTCTAGAGTCAGCTTGTTCAAACTGGAGTTCAATTTTATCCCTGTAGCGCCGTTTGGCCTCTGACACTGTCCTCCTTACGTTGTATCGCGCCACCTTGTGGTCATTCATGTTGCCTGCCACTAGGCCGTCGTTGTATGCTTTGGTGCGCTCTCTCAGAGCTTCACGGACGGATTTGTCTACCCAGGGTTTTTGATTTGGGTAAACTCTCATTGTGGTAGTGGGGATTGTTTCTTCCACCCTAGTACAAACATAGTCCAGCACTGTCTCCGTGTAGACATTAATGTTATCTGTGTCGCGGAACACATTCCAGTCTGTGCCGTGAAACACAGACCGGAGCGTCTCCTCTGACGTCAAATCCCATTTCTGCACCTCTCGCGAGACTACAGGAGTACTTTTAATTCTCTGTTTGTACTTTGGTGAAAGAAAGATTGACGCGTGATCTGATTTACCAAAGCCACTATCAGAATGAGCCTTGTAGCCACCTTTAAATTGCGTGTAACAGTGATCTAGGATGTTACCGCCTCTGGTGTTGCAAGTCACATGCTGATAGAAGTCAGG
Organism: Notolepis coatsorum; assembly: GCF_963971535.1. Taxonomy (NCBI): domain Eukaryota; kingdom Metazoa; phylum Chordata; class Actinopteri; order Aulopiformes; family Paralepididae; genus Notolepis; species Notolepis coatsorum. Next base: position 14,264 of record NW_028172983.1, on the reverse strand, counting down.
TAATACCTTTCTCAGATTGCCGCTATTGAAATCACCCAGCACTAAAATGGCGGCGTTAACGTTCGCCACTTGTCTTCTATTTACCTCGTCGTGTAGTCTGGAGAGCGCAACCTTGTTGCTGGCTTGCGGTGGAATATACACTCCGATCAGGACGATCGCCGTTAACTCCCTCGGGAGGAAGAAAGGACGACACTTGATGGTTATATATTCCAGTTCTGGGGAGCAGTGGTTGGATAATTCCTTCACGTTAGTTGGATCGCTCCAATTTTTGTTAAACATGAAGGCAATACCTCCTCCACGTCCCTAACGTCTCTTTGATATTGAATCCTTGCTCGGATGTCATCCAGTTTATTGTCAATTGATTGTACATTGGCTAGCAATATACTGGGTAGTGGTGTCCTGTGCCGCCTGGTTCTCAGCCTGTTACGGACTCCAGCTCTCTTTCCTCGTCGTCTGGGTCCTCTTTTCCTGGGACAAGGAACAAAGGATCTGGTCCTAATCTCCGGAGAATTTCTTCAGGCCATTGTTGCGGTTCGGAAAGCTGGTCCAGTGAGTAATCCAGTTGGTAAGTTTCCCGTAATCCAATGTCTATGAGTGACTGACGGTCATATACATTAAATGCACCAACAGTTGGTACAAACAAAACTCTAAAAACTATAAATATTAACAAAAGTAAGCACAGTCTCGACGGAGCGCACAGACAGGCAGCCGTTCGTTGCGGCGCCATCATGCGCCGCAAGATGAGAACCCCTCCCACCCCCTCTATGAGGAGCTAGCCAAGATGAGAACCCCTCCCATCCCCTCTATGAGGAGCTAGCCAAGATGAGGACCCCTCCCACCCCCTCTATGAGGAGCTAGTCAAGATGAGAACCCCTCTCACCCCCTCTATGAGGAGCTAGCCAAGATGAGAACCCCTCCCACCCCCTCTATGAGGAGCTAGCCAAGATGAGAACCCCTCCCACCCCCTCTATGAGGAGCTAGCCAAGATGAGAACCCCTCCCACCCCCTCTATGAGGAGCTAGTCAAGATGAGAACCCCTCCCATCCCCTCTATGAGGAGCTAGCCAAGATGAGGACCCCTCCCACCCCCTCTATGAGGAGCTAGTCAAGATGAGAACCCCTCCCACCCCCTCTATGAGGAGCTAGCCAAGATGAGAACCCCTCCCACCCCCTCTATGAGGAGCTAGTCAAGATGAGAACCCCTCCCACCCCCTCTATGAGGAGCTAGTCAAGATGAGAACCCCTCCCACCCCCTCTATAAGGAGCTAGTCAGGATGAGAACCCCTCCCACCCCCTCTATGAGGAGCTAGCCAAGATGAGAACCCCTCCCACCCCCTCTATGAGGAGCTAGTCAAGATGAGAACCCCTCCCACCCCCTCTATGAGGAGCTAGTCAAGATGAGAACCCCTCCCACCCCCTCTATAAGGAGCTAGTCAGGATGAGAACCCCTCCCACCCCCTCTATGAGGAGCTAGTCAAGATGAGAACCCCTCCCACCCCCTCTATGAGGAGCTAGCTGCACTGTTAATGCAAACCAGAATGTCACGGGTTAACACACACTAATACACACGTACACGTACTAAAACACAAGCGCTCTCTGCCTCAGACTCTCTCTCTCTTCACATCTCTATAAACCACAACCTCTCCCGCTGGGGGGCATCTGTGGATGTGAGCAGGGATCAATATTCTGGGAACTTTGTAGCTAAATTCCCACCTCAAGGCCGAGGAACATGTCCAGGACAAATGGCTGTGTGATGCCGTCTAAATGAAAAGCAGTAACATTGCATGTAAAGATTATTCTACGTGGAGCGAGCCAACCAATCACAAGAGACTTACAAGATCATTTGACAGCTGGAGACCTGAGCAGTAGATCCACACTGAGTGATCTAAAAGTACGATCTCTGACCGCTGTGTCGACTTGTAACTGTCTTACAGTAGCTGATCTTTTATTGTTTATTCTTATTCATTGTGTCTATATGTATGACATTGCTGAGTGAAAGGTGTCTTGGTTTGTCGCCGTAATGAGGGTTGAAATAAAGGTGACAAGAGGACAGTTTGGTGACGTGGTCAGTTTTTTTTGTACCTCATTGTCTGCATTTTTACTTCATTGTACTTAGATTGTACTTTAGTTTGCATATTGTATTGTATAGTTTTATTCCTCTTTTACTGTATGAAGCACATTCTCAGGGGCTCATACAGAACCAAGCATTTCAGTGTAAAGTACATGTTCCTTATATGGGACAAATGAAGATGAGAACACAACACAATATTATCATCTTACAGCGAGGATTAGCCCCTTTCGTGACTTTCGGTTTGCAAGCCTGTGGCTTTTGTGACCGGAGTCACTTGCCCACCCGCCCCGATCACCCAGTAGCGAAACGACCAAGCGTCGTCAAGGGGCTCGCGGTGTGTCAAGAATACATCAGATCTGAATTTCAAAGATACCCAGCGTACAATATGGGTCTAACACAGCTTCACGATGGGGTCTGGAAGCTCGGAGTTGCTAATAAACAGTTTAAAACATTGTTACTCGACGAGTGGTATTTACAGACCGAACGTCCATCTCCGCCGTTGGTGTCACAGCGCATGCGCACCATGCCGCGTTCACGTTACTGGGAAGAAGCGGAAGAACCAGTTTCCGACTGGGAAAAACCATTCACGTCAGCCTCCTAGTGGTAATTCCTACTAGGACATATGGGATTCTTTTATAGACCCCATATCTCCCACTTCGCGTCACGAATTGCGGAAGTATGGATGTGGGCGTTTCATCCATAGATATATATAGAGTCAAAGCGTGAAGGCTTCCTAGTTGTAGCAACGAGATGTCCTCTGGTTCTTCCGCTTCTTCCCATTATCATCTTACAGCGAAGATGAGAACAACACAATATTATCATCTTACAGCGAAGATGAGAACACAACACAATATTATCATCTTACAGCGAAGATGAGAACACAACACAATATTATCATCTTACAGCGAAGATGAGAACAACACAATATTATCATCTTACAGCGAAGATGAGAACACAACACAATATTATCATCTTACAGCGAGGATGAGAACAACACAATATTATCATCTTACAGCGAAGATGAGAACACAACACAATATTATCATCTTACAGCGAAGATGAGAACAACACAATATTATCATCTTACAGCGAGGATGAGAACAACACAATATTATCATCTTACAGCGAGGATGGCTCAACGTGTGTGTGTGTGTGTGTGTGTGTGTGTGTGTGTGTGTGTGTGTGTGTGTGTGTGTGTGTGTGTGTGTGTGTGTGTGTGTGTGTGTGTGTGTGTGTGTGTGTGTGTGTGTGTGTGTGTGTGTGTGTGTGTGTGTGTGTGTGTGTGTGTGTGTGTGTGTGTGTGTGTGTGTGTGTGTGTGTGTGTGTGTGTGTGTGTGTGTGTGTGTGTGTGTGTGTGTGTGTGTGTGTGTGTGTGTGTGTGTGTGTGTGTGTGTGTGTGTGTGTGTGTGTGTGTGTGTGTGTGTGTGTGTGTGTGTGTGTGTGTGTGTGTGTGTGTGTGTGTGTGTGTGTGTGTGTGTGTGTGTGTGTGTGTGTGTGTGTGTGTGTGTGTGTGTGTGTGTGTGTGTGTGTGTGTGTGTGTGTGTGTGTGTGTGTGTGTGTGTGTGTGTGTGTGTGTGTGTGTGTGTGTGTGTGTGTGTGTGTGTGTGTGTGTGTGTGTGTGTGTGTGTGTGTGTGTGTGTGTGAGTTTCAGGAGTTGCATAACTCAGGTAAGGTGGTGACCAGGTCGTCTTTAACAAGTGATCACAGCAGCTCACCTGGTGGTTTGTGGACGGAGACATCAGCTTAGACAACCGGTAACTCATGTTTGATCCTCTGGTCGTCAACAAAAGGGCCGGCCTGGAGCAGCTGTGTGACGTCACCGGCAGGAAACTCCTGGAAGTATGTGGGGAATAGGCGATGGTCCAGAAGAAATCTCTCTCCCATGTGAAGTGTGATTCCATCGATCACTTCATAGTACAGTCGCCTGTAATGGTCCTGGAGACCTGGGTCGTTGTCAGCGTGATGGTCGAGTCCTGAGTCATAGTCATCCCATTCACGGCAACGTCTTTTCCCTCTTTGGTCTTCATATCCTACAGTCGGGACAGCGTCAAGTTATGTGGTTATTTGGTCTCAGTGCTGCCTAAACTTGAAAATGCTTGAACCATCAACAGAGGACGCTGGACAACTCCACTCCAATTTCCAGATTTAATAATCACTGTTCATTGTTTCCACACATCATCATTGAAATCATGTGGGTTGAAAACCTTTAAAGAAAGACACACAAAATTAGCCACTCCACAAATAACAAGTGCATGCTAAATAATAAAATATATTTCCTTCAAGTGTAGTCTTTTCATTAAACAAGATTAGTTTTCCTTCCAAATGCATTTGATATTTTAATTTTAATTTAAACAGACCAAATCAATTTTGTTTGAATTTCATTTAACCAAATTAAATTACCAAACAATTGTTATTTGATCACACTGGAACAAATTCAACCCAAATAAACAAAATAACTTGCCAATTGGCATTACCTAACTATTTAGTTAAACAGTACATTCCAGTGGAGGCTGCTGACCAAATTTTTAGGTGAAGCACAAATTATTATATTATATTATATATTAAATAATATTTTTAAAACATCCCCCACTGTGTGTCAGTGGACACAGATGAAAACATATTAACATTAGGTGACAGCGGACTTGACCAGATGAAAACATATTAGGTGACAGCGCACCTGACCAGATGAAATCATATTAGGTGACAGCGCACCTGACCAGATGAAATCATATTAGGTGACAGCGCACCTGACCAGATGAAATCATATTAGGTGACAGCGCACCTGACCAGATCAAAACATATTAGGTGACAGCGCACCTGATCAGATCAAAACATATTAGGTGACAGCGCACCTGATCAGATCAAAACATTTTAGGTGACAGCGCACCTGACCAGATCAAAACATAATTAGGTGAAGGTGACAAGGAAGCCACATACTCATACCCCCCCGACACTCAACTAACCGCCTCGGACAGTCCTTCATACCAGTGGCCATCAGGCTCCACAACAGTGGGCAGCGACTGCTGCCAGACATCGACCTAGAACTAATAGGAACCCAAGTAGGACAATAACACTACCTTATGCATACTGCACCTTATGTGGATACTGTGAATAATGAATAATGTATATTTCAGTTAGTTAGATAGTAAATTATATTGACCTATTTGTTTACACTGCTTGTGTTGTTTTCACTACCTGTACCCCCCCCCCCCCCCCTTCCCCCATGCTGCTATGATGCCTGAATTTCCCCAAGGGGATCAATAAAGGAATATCTTATCTTATCTTAAAAGGAAAGATGAAATTACCTACCTGGGTTCCATCCTATAGAGGCAAATCTTTCCTGTGACAAAATGGGATCCAATGTAATAAAACTAAGTCAACCAACGAACTAGATTCCTGTACCGGATCTCCTCTCTGGTAAACAAGAATACCTTGAAGACTCTAACAGGAGCACTCATTCAAGGGTACTACGACTATGCTTGCACCTCATGGTACCAAAGCACCTCAAAGGCACTAAAAACAAGATTACAAACATCACAAAACAAACTGGTCAGACTACTGCTTGACCTTACTCCTAAAACCCACCTCACCCCTGTCCACTTTGATAACCTAGGATGGCTTAGAGTAGATGACAGACTACAGCAACTTGCAATGGGCCTGGTCTACAAGATACACGACTACACCACTAAGATACCCATGTGCATGTCGAAATACTTCCCAAAGGTCAGTGAATACCACGACCACAACACCAGAGGGAGTTCCACAAATCATGTTCAACCCAGATAAAATAATAAAAAAAAAAAAAAAAAAAAAAAAAAAACGTTTTTTTTTAATAAAAGAAAATAGTCATAACTTAGAAATTAGATTGCATAGGTCTATGAATCGATATCGCGATTCTGTTTCGATTAATTGCCCAGCCCTACAGTGTGTACAGTAAGTTAGCTTGGTGATTATCATTGTGATGCAGCCCTACAGTGTGTACAGTAAGTTAGCTTGGTGATTATCATTGTGATGTAGGCTAAGCTGCCTAGCTACTGTTAGCATACAAGCACTGTAGCCTACTTACGTTTTTTCTGATCCAGATGCATAAATCCACTTCTTCATGTTGCTCAGTTGCTGGTTTATACTTCGGTCCTAATGTTGGTGCAAAGTTTAATTTAGCCTGACTTGTTATAGCTGTACAGCTTACTAACTACTAAACAACAACTTTCTCATAGTCTCAACTTTCACATAGTCAAAATGGGTCCAGCTGCATGTGAGGAGTATAGGTTTAGCTCGGGCCAATCTCAAGTTTCTCAAGTTTCTTTATTATTTGTCATACAGAAGTACAGAATACTTTTATACAAAATGCTTCTTTATGTTACATTTTGTATAAAAGTATTCTGTACTTCTGTATGACAACTAATAAAGAAACTTGAGAAACTTGAGATTGGCCCGAGCTAAACCTATCCTCCTCACATGCAGCTGGACCCATTTTGACTTTGCAATGCAGAAATCTCTGATTGGATTTGCAAGGCTGCCAATCATATTCAACCTCCGTGTATTGGATGTCAAGGGCTGTCAATCAATCAATCCTCCATTCAATGACAAGAGTTTAACTGCACAGACCGTGCTTAGATGAAGTTAATAGCCTATTTTGATTCGCTGTTATTTATTATTTATTTAACAATGGGTCACACCTGTGAAGTTTTCTTCACGAATAATTACTGCAGGCAATACTGCAGTGCAGGCCTGCTCAGAGCTGTACATTTTGGCCATTTTTGAAGAAAAAAAAAATCACTGGCATTTTTTTTACAGAGGAAAACATTTATAATAAAAAAATAATAATAATAATAATTTAAAAAAAAATATATATATATATATAGTTTTTTTTTTTTATATATAGGTATATGTAAATTAATAATAATTATGAATTATGAGTGAATTTGTGTTTCACGTGTTGTCATAGAGAAACCTCCACTGGTACATTCAAACATTAAGAATTGGAATGATTCCCACAAAATCGCCAACAACCCATTATGATGATGATTAATTGAAAATGGGGGACCCTGATGTAAACAAGACGAAAGTCTTTCTCAGGTCTGCATCCCCTTAACAATTGTGTGTATTGAGCTGTACTGTATTGTACCCATTCTGCAATCTGTTAATAAAGTTTTCAATCAATCAAAACCCAGCCTTTTACAGGTATAAATTATAGTCATTTAAATTGACAACTACAAAACATACATAGCAAATGGCGTCTATGAGGTGATTCTTTCACTCTTTTCCCTCATCTAAATGGGCAATCTTCTCCCACTGAATTTCATTTGCAGCAATCAACTCTCCCATCACAGCAGCTCAGGGTTGGCGGCCATCTTGTGAAATCCTACACCTTAAAATGTACTAGAAAAAATAACAATTCTCAAATTGAAAATATAAAACAAAACATACATTTTTAGACATTGTCTTAAGACAGCTTCTCCATGCGTTGGTGAATACGGGTGTACTTGTCGGTGATTTGGTTCCAAGATGGTTGCCCTAAGTGAAATCTGTTGGCAATGTTGGTGAATGAGAGCCATTGAGTTTAGGAACTTTTCTCCCGTCAATTAAACAACTTTATCGTCACTTTTTTCTTTTTGAATGATGTCATGGGGCTATCCTGGAGTCTTAATTGGTTTAGCCCTGGTCCCCACATGTCATGCTACCAAACATTTAGCTTAGGCTTTTTGGCTTTGTTATTTTGTATCTAGGTACTGGTAGAACCCAGGCATAGAAGACACACCTTCTGTTAAATCATAAACATGTTATCTGGATTTAAAGTAAATAAATGTGTTAACAAATACCCTGTTTGTCTCTGTGCTCCACTTGGTTCCTTGTAGGATCTCTGGCTGCCCAACCAGAACTGGGAGAGGCCAAAGCCTTTTCTGGAGGGGAGATTTGGAAGGAACCAAGTGTGGTAGAGTACAGGGGGGGGGGTTCATAATGAGAAGGGAATAGGCTTATGAAGTGCCCCGTTTAGTGTTTTTTGATGGTAGATCAGTATGGAGTGATGTATCCATGTGGTACAGAATTATTTAATGTGTAAAATAATGTCTGTGCTCCTTAATTGACAGTGTACCAGATTAACAGAAAACATTCACAACTTTCCAGAATATCAAACGTGGGTCTAACAGATGCCATGTCGATACTAATTGAGTTATGTCTCATTTCATGCCCCATATCTAACAGATTAATGTATTGAATTTAGGCGGAGCTAAATGCTAATGTGGCTCCACTGTTAGCCATATTAGCATTTAGCATTGTAAATGGTAAATGGCTGCTTTTTTATATAACGCTTTTATCCAAAACACTTTACAATTTGTTCCTCACATTTGACCCATTCACTCACACATTCACACACCGACGGCGAAGGCGACCATGAAAGGTGCCAACCTGCTCATCGGGAGCAGTTAGGGGTTAAGTGTCTTGCTCAAGGACACATCGACACGCTGCCCGGGAGGAGCGGGAATCTAACCGGGAACCTCTGGATTGCCACACGACTGCTCTACCTCCTGAGCCACTGTCGCCCTTATGGCTTCAATGTCAATCAAAATAATGCTACCAGAGAAGTGTACCTGCCTGCAGTCAGTTAATTTATTTTTATTTTACTGGTCACATTTTTGGGGAAGCTTGGCTTCCATTGGCTGCCATGAATATTCACCACTGGACAGAGGACAGTTTGGTGTGTGACGTGTTCAGTGAGAAGGTCATTAATGTCCTCTTCCTATTCTAATCATCAGCTAAACAGATGATGTTACATTGTGTTGTGAAAGGTTAACCTTCTGTAGTGTGGTAGTGAAAGGGTTAACCTTCTGTAGTGTGGTAGTGAAAGGGTTAACCTTCTGTAGTGTGGTAGTGAAAGGTTAACCTTCTGTAGTGTGGTAGTGAAAGGGTTAACCTTCTGTAGTGTGGTAGTGAAAGGGTTAACCTTCTGTAGTGTGGTAGTGAAAGGGTTAACCTTCTGTAGTGTGGTAGTGAAAGGGTTAACCTCCTGTAGTAACAACAGTCTTTAAACAGTGGCAAGTAAATGTGGAAAAACTAAATGAATATGATAATAAAGAAAACGTTAAACAAAGAAATGGAAATGAGTGAAGAGTCTGCCGGCGTTCCATCAGACCCTGGAGGGAGAGAGAGAGAGAGAGAGAGAGAGAGAGAGAGAGAGAGAGAGAGAGAGAGAGAGAGAGCAGCCTGGAGACTGTCATCAGAGAGAGAGAGAGAGAGAGAGAGAGAGAGAGAGAGAGAGAGAGAGAGAGAGAGAGAGTGAGAGATGAGAGAGAGAGAGAGAGAGAGAGCAGCCTGGGAGACTGTCATCAGAGAGAGAGAGAGAGAGAGAGAGAGAGAGAGAGAGAGTAGAGAGAGAGAGAGAGAGAGAGAGAGAGAGAGGAATGAGAGAGAGAGAGAGAGAGAGAGAGAGAGAGAGAGAGAGAGAGAGAGAGAGCAGCCTGGAGACTGTTATCAGAGAGAGAGAGTGTGTGTGTGTCTGTGTCTCCCTGCGTGTGTCTCTCTGTGAGTGTGTGTGTGTGTGTGTGTGTGTGTGTGTGTGTGTGTGTGTGTGTGTGTGTGTGTGTGTGTGTGTGTGTGTGTGTGTGTGTGTGTGTGTGTGTGTCTGTGTGTGTGTGTGTGTGTGTGTGTGTGTGTGTGTGTGTGTGTGTTGTGTGTGTGTGTGTGTGTGTGTGTGTGTGTGTGTGTCTGTGTGTGTGTGTGTGTGTGTGTGTGTGTTGTGTGTGTGTGTGTGTGTGTGTGTGTGTGTGTTTGTAGTGACTGACTGACACTAAACAGCCCTACCCTGGGTGCCCCCCCCCCCCCCCCCCCCCCCCCCCCCTGCCCACCCCCAGGGCGCCCTGGCTGGAGCCAAGCCAGCGCAGCTGGAGACGGAGAGGGGGTCAGCGGGGTCAGGGGTCAGGGGTGATCTGGAGATAATAGCCTATCTCTACCGCTGGAGGCTACATCCACTGTGGTCCTCGCTCGCCCACTGAGAGAGAGAGAGCTGGGGAAGCACTATACTGTAACACCGTGGTGTGTGGAGAGCTGCTAATGGGGAAGCATTATACTGTAACACTGAGAGAGAGCCGGCCGGGGAAGCACTATACTGTAACACTGAGAGAGAGCTGCTGGGGAAGCACTATACTGTAACACTGTGTGTGTGGTGGGCTGGGGAAGCACTATACTGTAACACCGTGTGTGGTGGGGGGGGAAGCACTATACTGTAACACCGTGTGTGTGGAGAGCTGGGGAAGCACTATACTGTAACACCGTGTGTGTGGAGAGCTGGGGAAGCACTATACTGTAACACCGTGTGTGTGGAGAGCTGGGGAAGCACTATACTGTAACACCGTGTGTGTGATGGGATGGGGAAGCACTATACTGTAACACTGTGTGTGTGGAGAGCTGGGGAAGCACTATACTGTAACACCGTGTGTGGAGAGCTGGGAAGCACTATACTGTAACACTGTGTGTGTTGGAGAGCCGGGGAAGCACTATACTGTAACACCGTGTGTGTGATGGGATGGGGAAGCACTATACTGTAACACCGTGTGTGTGGAGGGATGGGGAAGCACTATACTGTAACACCGTGTGTGGAGAGCTGGGGAAGCACTATACTGTAACACCGTGTGTGTGGAGAGCTGGGGAAGCACTATACTGTAACACCGTGTGTGTGGAGAGCTGGGGAAGCACTATACTGTAACACTGTGTGTGTGGTGGGCTGGGGAAGCACTATACTGTAACACTGTGTGTGTGGTGGGGGCTGGGGAAGCACTATACTGTAACACTGTGTGTGTGGAGAGCTGGGGAAGCACTATACTGTAACACCGTGTGTGGTGGGGGGGAAGCACTATACTGTAACACCGTGTGTGTGGAGAGCTGGGAAGCACTATACTGTAACACCGTGTGTGTGGAGAGCTGGGGAAGCACTATACTGTAACACCGTGTGTGTGATGGGATGGGGAAGCACTATACTGTAACACCGTGTGTGGAGAGCTGGGAAGCACTATACTGTAACACCGTGTGTGTGGTGGGCTGGGGAAGCACTATACTGTAACACCGTGTGTGTGATGGGATGGGGAAGCAACTATACTGTAACACCATGTGTGTGGAGGGATGGGGAAGCACTATACTGTAACACCGTGTGTGGAGAGCTGGGAAGCACTATACTGTAACACCGTGTGTGTGGAGAGCTGGGGAAGCACTATACTGTAACACCGTGTGTGTGGAGAGGCTGGGGAAGCACTATACTGTAACACTGTGTGTGTGGTGGGCTGGGGAAGCACTATACTGTAACACTGTGTGTGTGGAGAGCTGGGGGAAGCACTATACTGTAACACTGTGTGTGTGGAGAGCTGGGGAAGCACTATACTGTAACACTGTGTGTGTGGAGAGCTGGGAAGCACTATACTGAACACTGTGTGTGTGGAGAGACTGGGAAGCACTATACTGTAACACGTGTGTGTGGTGGGCTGGGGAAGCACTATACTGTAACACCGTGTCTGTGGAGAGCTGGGGAAGCACTATACTGTAACACCGTGTGTGTGGTGGGGCTGGGGAAGCACTATACTGTAACACCGTGTCTGTGGAGAGCTGGGGAAGCACTATACTGTAACACCGTGTGTGTGGTGGGCTGGGGAAGCACTATACTGTACACCGTGTGTGTGGAGCGCTGGGAAGCACTATACTGTAACACCATGTGTGTGGAGAGCTGGGGGAAGCACTATACTGTAACACCGTGTCTGTGGAGAGATGGGAAGCACTATACTGTAACACCGTGTGTGTGGAGAACTGGGGAAGCACTATACTTGTAACACCGTGTGTGTGGAGGGCCAGGTAAGCACTATACTGTAACACCGTGTTGTGTGGAGAACTGGGAAGCACTATACTGTAACACTGTATGTGTGGTGGGCTGGGGAAGCACTATACTGTAACACTGTGTGTGTGGAGAGCTGGGGAAGCACTATACTGTTAACACCGTGTGTCGTGGGAGAGCTGGGAAGCTCTATACTGTAACACTCTGTGTGTGGAGAGCTGGGGGAAGCACTATACTGTAACACTGTGTGTGTGGAGAGCTGGGGAAGCACTATACTGTAACACCGTGGGAAGCACTATACTGTAACACCGTGGGAAGCACTATACTGTAACACCGTGGGAAGCACTATACTGTAACACCGTGGGAAGCACTATACTGTAACACCGTTGTGTCTGCTGGGTTGGGGAGCACTATACTGTAACACCGTGGAAGCACTATACTGTAACACTGGAAGAACTATACAGGAGAGACAGTTTATGTTCCATCATGAATGCATGAAAGGGGGGGGGGGGGGGGGGGGGGGGGTCGTTTCTGATTATTTGATTGTCAGTAACATTGAACACTAAAAACGCTTATTAGCCCGATCGTATAAAAGCATTGCAGGAATCAAGCTAAAATGTACGTCAAATCGCCCGTACCTGGTGGCCGGGAGTATTCCAAAAATAATATTCCAATTGTTTGATCGCCATCTGGTATATCCAATGTCCATTTAGTCTACGGCATAATTCACCACAACAAATGGATCGGTGATATTTGACGGGCCTTCGATGGAACTGGGACAACCGTTCACCTGGCCCAACAAGTAACATTGAAACCCGAGACCTGGGCCGTCCACAGAGAAAGATACAAGGGGATAAAGGGTGCTCGATACCGCCATCTAGCGTGAGTGCGGCCGGTATTGCACTTTTACATTCTCATGAGGATTCCCCATGTTAACCCAGACGTCCTGTGCGCCTGTAATGAATAGAAATATCGAATAAAAGAAATAACGATCAAATAACGAGCATACTCGTTGTTGGCATTCAACGATTGCGCCCAATAACGAGTATATGAGGAGAGAGATGGCGCTGCTCCGGACCGGCTGCCTTTCTGTTCGCTCCGTCGAGACTGTGTTTACTTTTGTTAATATTTAATAGTTTTTAGAGTTTTGTTCGTACCAAATGTTGGTGCATTTAATGTATATGACCGTCAGTCACTCATAGACATTGGATTACGGGAAACTACCAACTGGATTACTCACTGGACCAGCTTTTCCGAACCGCATCAATGGCCTGAAGAAATTCTCCGGAGATTAGGACCAGATCCTTTGTTCCTAGATCCCAGGAAAAGAGGACCCAGATGACGAGGAAAGAGGGCTGGGATCCGTAACAGGCTGAGATCCAGACGCCACCGTACACCACTGCCCAGTATATTGCTAGCCAATGTACAATCAATTGACAATAACTGGATGACATCCGAGCAAGGATTCAATATCAAAGAGACGTTAGGGACTGCAACGTCCTCTGCTTCACCGAAACATGGGGCTCACACCGGAGGTTCCAGACCACGCAATTCAACCAGCAGATCACTTCTTTATCCATCGCAAGGATCGGACATCAGCAGAGTCCGGTAAACAACGTGGAGGAGGTATTGCCTTCATGTTTAACAAAAATTGGAGCGATCCAACTAACGTGAAGGAATTATCCAACCACTGCTCCCAGAACTGGAATATATAACCATCAAGTGTCGTCCTTTCTTCCTCACGAGGGAGTTAACGGCGATCGTCCTGATCGGAGTGTATATTCCACCGCAAGCCAGCAACAAGGTTGCGCTCTCCAGACTCCACGACGAGGTAAATAGATACAAGTGGCGAATGTTAACGCCGCCATTTTAGTGCTGGGAGATTTCAATAGCGCCAATCTGAGAAAGGTATTGCCTGACTTCTATCAGCATGTGACTTGCAACACCAGAGGGTCGGTAACATCCTAGATCACTGTTACACGCAATTTAAAGGTGGCTACAAGGCTCATTCTGATAGTGGCTTTGGTAAATCAGATCACGCGTCCATCTTTCTTTCACCAAAGTACAAACAGAGAATTAAAAGTACTCCTGTAGTCTCGCGAGAGGTGCAGAAATGGGATTTGACGTCAGAGGAGACGCTCCGGTCAGTGTTTCACTACACAGACTGGAATGTGTTCCGCGACACAGATAACATTAATGTCTACACGGAAAACAGTGCTGGACTATGTTTTGTACTAGGGTGAAAGAAACAATCCCCACTACCAAAATGAAAGTTTACCCAAATAAAAAACCCTGGGTAGACAAATCCGTCCGTGAAGCTCTGAGAGAGCGCACCAAAGCATACAACGACGGCCTAGTGGCAGGCACATGAATGACC
>NW_028172985.1:0-32500 GCF_963971535.1 Notolepis coatsorum | reverse complement strand
ACAGTCAACCAGCACCTGCTAACGGGTCTTACCCTTTAGCTCAGCTGGTTAGTGTAAACTACAGTCAACCAGCACCTGCTAACGGGTCTTACCCTTTAGCTCAGCTGGTTAGTGTAAACTACAGTCAACCAGCACCTGCTAACGGGTCTGACCCTTTAGCTCAGCTGGTTAGTGCAGCTGCCTGTGGATCCTATGGTCACAGGTTCAAATCCCCTCGGTTACAGTAGCAAAGTGCATCATAGTAAAATACAGTAGTTAGTAGTTTATATATACTATATATATATTTTAAATTAGTTTCAGATATTGATTGACACATTCTAACATTAGACAGACAGACAGACAGAGGGGCGTTTCCCCTGCTTCCAAAAAAAATAGCACTACAGCACTGGATATTACTGCTCAAATATTTAGTGTACGACAGTAAGGAGTTAGTGCTCAAGACGATTACCAACAGAGTGGCTTTCCCTGTTCACTGAATACTTCCTGTTCATTGGGTATTCACGGCAGACGCGGTCTAAACAATACAAGCTAATGAGCCCCTCACCCCACGCACGCAAGCTCTCCCACAGACACACGCGAGCCTCGCTGCAATTATACAACAATGTTAAAGAGCTAAATTAAGCAGCTCAGGGGCAGATGAATGAGGAATTCAACTATGTGAGTCGTACTTCATTTTGCCAAGAGAGCGAAAAGTGAAATAATTGCTTAAATGGCATTTCAATCAGTCGACGTGGAGAGATGATTTCATTACAACTTCTCGCGGAGAAATGAAACCTCCCAAAGCGAACGTCGAACAGAAGAAGATGAAGAGGAAAGAAATTAATTAAAAAACAACAACAAGAAACAAACCCTGGCACGACATCAACCAGGAAACCAGGAAGCACAATACACCTAAATTGTTGCGTCAATCCGGCACACCGGGCTCTCTGTTAGGATCTCTGGGTAACAGTACTGTATATTTGCATATCGTATATGTCACACAAATGTAGACAGTACTATATACCTGTATGTCATGTATGTCCCTATGCCATAAATGTCATGATGTCATGTATGTTGTGTATGTCATAAATGTCACTATGAATTGAAAATGGGGGACCCTGATGTAAACAAGATGAAAGTCTTTCTCTGGTCTGCATCCCGCTTAACAATTGTGTGTATTGAGCCGTACTCAATACACACAATACAATACACACAGATTGTTCTGCAATCTGTTAAATAAAGTTTTTCATTCATTCATTCATTCACGCTTGAGAACACCAGATATACGGGACGGGGAAATCAAGCCTTGTTATCCAAAAAAAATAAAGGATTGACTATTGATGAAAGGACAGTTGTGATTCTGTACTTTTTTTGAGCCTCTCATCTTCTGGCCATTGTCGCTCCGTCAAGAAGATGAATAGTAACAAAGTTATGCGTTGTCTGTGGTTGTTTGTGTTTTTGGTTCTGCTCCTACAATCTCCTCCGTGAAAGGAGAGAGGGGGGGGGGGGGGAATGTAGAGTACAAGCTGTCCCTGATCGATTCCTGGCCCCCCGCGCGCGAGCTGCTCGCAAGGGAAATCAATCGAAGCGCAAAAACAAAAGCCACCCAAAAAAAAAGGGGGACGAATACAAGAAAAGAAAAAAAAACAACGACGACGACGGCCGCCGTAATGGACTGACGGAAAGACAGAGTGAGCGGGTCGGCGCCGGGCGAATCCAATTTCTCCCCGTTCGCATGCGATCCCAACAGCGCTCAGTGTGGCGGCTATAACCCGGGTCGTTTAGCGGAGAGCTGACAGCAGCCTCCGGTTGTAACCACGTCTGCACCTGGCCGCCCTCGTTAGGCTGAACCACCACAGACACCGTGTGTGTGTGTGTGTGTGTGTGTGTGTGTGTGTGTGTGTGTGTGTGTGTGTGTGTGTGTGTGTGTGTGTGTGTGTGTGTGTGTGTGTGTGTGTGTGTGTGTGTGTGTGAGTGTGTGTGTATGTGAGTGTGTGTGCATACGTTGGGTGTTAGAGGCCTTCAGATGGCCGGTCTGCTTATTGCTTATTCCCAGAGGAAGAGTGCTGCCGAGTGCTTCCGCGTTTTCCCTGATTGGCTGCGACACGCCCCGCGGCAGCCGCAGAGCGGCAGAGCTTGCGGCATTATGTAGCCGTAATCCCAGATGTTTTTTCATTCGATGCTTAGCTCAACTGGCAGCGCTGCGGTCACATGGGCGTCATGGCCAATCAGAGAAAACGCGGAAGCACGCGACGCACTCTTCCGCTGGGAATAAGCTACACGAGGCCGGTCTTCTGAAGAGAAGAGCCAAACAGTTAGCAAGATATTGCTCAGTGTCAGCTATTATTGGCAGCCGCGCAATTTGGAGAAGACGCTGCTATAATAATAATAATAATAATAATAGATTGAATTTTAAGAGAGAAGCGCCTTTCTCAGACTCAAGGACACTGTACAAGGAAAGGATGGAAAAAAATAAAAGTAAGTAATAAAATTGAAAAAATATATATAATAAAATACATAAAAGATCTGTGTATAGTAACAACATATAATATAATATATAATGCACCACAACTGTTGGTGCATTATATGTGTATGACCGTCAGTCAATCATTGACATTGGATTAAGAAAAACTTACCGTTTGGATTGCTCTCTGGATCGGATCGCTGAACAGCAGAAATGGCCCCACCGAGATCCTTTGTTATGCCGGCCACGGACAGACAACAAAAGCCGCCGCGAAGACGAGGAAAGAGAGCCGGGGTCCGGAACAGACTGAGGTCCAAACGACACAGAACCACATTGCCCAGCATATTGTTGGCCAATGTGCAATCGATAGGAAACAAATTGGACGACATCAGAGCAAGGATCCAATTCCAGAGGGACATTCGGGATTGTAACGTCCTCTGTTTCACAGAAACTTGGCTGAGTCCAGATGTCCCGAATCATGCAATAGAACCGGCAGACCACTTCTTCGTTCTACGGAAAGACCGGACGGCATTAGAGTCACTAAAGAAGAAAGGAGGCGGCATTGCCTTCATGATAAACAAAGAGTGGTGCGATTTAGGCAACACAAAAGAAATGTCTAACCACTGCTCCCCAGACCTGGAGTTTATCACGATAAAATGTCGACCCTTCTTCCTCCCAAGAGAGTTAACGTCCATCATCCTCATCGGAGTGTACATTCCACCACACGCGAACACTGAGGTCGCACTTTCAAAACTTCACGACGAGGTAAACAAACTCCAGGCAGCTAACGTTGACGCGGCCATTTTGGTCTTGGGGGATTTCAACAGCGCGCGTCTTAAAAAGGTGCTGCCGAATTTCTATCAGCATGTGACCTGTCCCA
This sequence comes from Notolepis coatsorum, assembly GCF_963971535.1. Lineage (NCBI taxonomy): Eukaryota > Metazoa > Chordata > Actinopteri > Aulopiformes > Paralepididae > Notolepis > Notolepis coatsorum. The sequence continues at coordinate 29,177 of NW_028172985.1, read as the reverse complement.
CCAGAGGCGAGAACATATTAGACCATGTATACTCGCAATTTAAGAATGGGTACAAGTCACAGGCTCTTAGTCCATTCGGTAAAAGCGATCACGCCGCAATTTTTCTTTTGCCTAAGTACAAACAGTGTCTCAAGCGAACGCCGGTGGTCTCGCGAGAGGTTAAGCGTTGGACCGTGACGTCAGTAGAGTCACTCCAAGCAGTGCTGGGAAGCACAGAATGGAGTGTACTCCGTGATAACACAGCCAATATTAACGAATACACCGAAACGGTGATTGACTATGTCTGTACTCAGGTAGAAGTAATAATCCCCACCACCAAAATTAATATCTACCCAAATCAAAAGCCCTGGGTAGACAAATCCGTCCGTGAGGCTCTGAAAGTGCGCACATCAGCATACAACACCGGGCTGGTGACAGGCAACATGGAAGAACACAAGATGGCAAGATACAACGTCAGGAGAGCAGTAATAGAGGCAAAACGGCGTTACAGGGATAAAGTTGAACTTCAGTTTGAACAGGCTGACTCTAGAGGCATGTGGCAGGGCCTCAGAACAATGACAGACTACAAAGGAACCCCCCTCAAACTGAACAGTGACATCTCCTTAGCAAATGATCTCAACTCCTTCTATGCGAGGTTTGAGGCTGTGAATAACAACACCAGCCTACAAACCACGGCAATGGGGGGGGGGGGGTCTGCTGATGGAGACTCAGTGTTCAGGGTAACAGAGCATGAGGTGAGACGGATCTTTAAAAAAGTGGATATCAGGAAGGCAGCAGGACCGGACGGCATCCCCGGCCGCGTCCTAAAAGTCTGTGCCGACCAACTGGCCCCGGTTTTCACTGACATCTTCAACCTGTCCTTGGAACAGGCCGTCATCCCCACCTGTCTGAAGAAGTCCACCATCATCCCTGTACCCAAAAAATCTACGCCCGCTTGCCTCAACGACTACCGCCCTGTAGCCCTCACCTCCATAGCCATGAAGTGCTTTGAGAAGCTAGTGAAGGGCTACATCTGTTCCTCCCTCCCCATCAACCTGGACCCTCTGCAATTTGCATATCGCCCCAACAGGTCCACGGAGGACGCCATAGCCCATGTGCTGCACACAGCAGCATCACATCTGGACAAGAGGAAGGGGAACTATGTGAGAATGCTGTTCATCGACTACAGCTCAGCATTCAATACCATAGTCCCCTCCAAACTCATAGCCAAGCTCAGGGACCTGGGCTTGAACTATGACCTGTGCCAGTGGGTCCTGGACTTCCTGACGGGCAGACCCCAGGTGGTAAGCCGGCAACTGCACCTCCTCATCCATCACGCTCAACATAGGGGCCCCCCAGGGCTGTGTTCTGAGCCCCCTCCTCTACTCCCTGTACACACATGACTGCGTAGCACAGCGGAACAACAACACCATCATCAAATTTGCTGATGACACAGTAGTGGTGGGCCTGATCTCTGCCAACGACGAAAGGGCCTACCTGGAAGAGGTAGAGAACCTGTCACAGTGGTGTCAGGAGAACTGCCTCTCCCTGAACGTCAGCAAAACAAAAGAGATGATTGTGGACTTCAGGAGGTCGGGGGTCAAGGACTACAGCCCCTCAGCATCGACGGGGCACCAGTTGAGAGAGTGAACAGTTTCAAGTACCTCGGAGCCCACATATCCGAGGACTTGTCATGGACCACACACATTGACAGTGTTGTGAAGAAGGCACGACAACGCCTCTACTTCCTCAGGCGCCTAAGGAAGTTCCAAGTCAGCCAGAAGATCCTTAGGAACTTTTACTCATGTACAATAGAGAGCATCCTGACCGGCAACATCACCTCCTGGTTTGGGAATAGCACTGCACAAGACCGTAGCAGACTACAAAGAGTGACACGTTCAGCCGAACGCACAATTAGAGGGGGGCTTCCCACCCTCCAGAACATTTACAACAAGCGGTGCAAGGGGAAGGCTAAGAGAATTATTAAGGACTCGAGCCACCCGAACAACTGCCTCTTTGAACTGCTGCCGTCAGGCAAGCGATACCGGAGTCTTATGGCGAGCACAGAAAGACTCAGAAGGAGCTTCTATCCCCAGGCCATCAGGCTGCTAAACGAACAATAATTGCTAAACGAACAATAATCACTATGCAACAACCATCAAATGCACACAGCACACACACCCACACGCACACACACTCACTCAAACAAACAACACACTGCAGCACCCACTCTCCACACTTAGATCACACAAACACACTTACACTTTATATTTATTGATAAAGGATTTGCACTACAACTTGTACACCTACTGTGAATTGTACCTAAACTGCACCTCGTCCATTTATGCCTTGCACTATATAGTATTGTATATTAGTACACTGCACAGTATTGTATATTGTATGGTAACTACGTCTACGAACATTGTACATATGTCTAAACTGAACACTGTGACCTTTTTTTTTTTTTCTTCTAATTTTTACTATGTTTTTATTTCATACTTATCTTGTCATGCACAGTCTCTGGAGCGCAACAGTAAGAAGCATTTTGTACAAAAGTATTCTGTACTTCTGTATGACAACTATTAAAGAAACTTGAAACTTGAAACAAGAAAAAACAAATAAGATAAGAGATAAAAATAAATAAAAAAAGGAGGCAAGTTCTGTCCAATTGGATGAAGTGGTTAAAATTAACAAACAAACAAACAACAAAACAAAACAAAACAACGGAATCTGTGGCTTAAAAAGAGTCAGGGGTGGGCTACTTGGGAGCGGGGCCGTGTTGCGTGAAGGCAAGTGTGAACAGGTGGGTTTTTAGCTTGGTTTTGAAGAGGTTGATGGTGTCAGAGCCTCGGATGAGGGGGGAGAGGGAGTTCCACAGTCTGGGGGCTGCTGCAGCGAAAGCTCGGTCTCCCAGTGTGGAACGCCTGGTGCGGGGGATGGTGAGGAGGTCGGAGTTGGAGGATCGGAGGCCTCGTGCTGGAGTGTAGGGGTGGAGTAGGTTGGTCAGGTAGGAAGGGGCCAACCCGTGCAGGGATTTGTAGGTGAGGAGGAGGATCTTGTAGGGGATTCGATAGTTGATGGGGAGCCAGTGGAGTTTTTGCAGGGTGGGGGTGATGTGCTGCCAGGGTTTGGTGCGCGTGAGGACCCTCGCAGCAGAGTTTTGGACGTACTGTAAACGATCCAGAACCTTCTTGGAGGCACCAAGAAGGACTCCGTTACAGTAGTCGAGGCGGGAAGTGATGAAGGCGTGAATGAGTGTTTCCGCTGAGGTGTCGGAGAGTGAGGGGCGGAGGCATGTTATCTGTGTGCTATCTGTACCCATGAGCTGTGTGTTGATTGTCAGGTTCATCATCCATCCATGTGTGTGTGTAACTTTGGTTGCCATTGCCAATTTGGGCACGAATGTATCAGAATAACCCACAATGTACAAGTGCACTGATAATATTTGTGTCCTTTAAACATTGTCTTTATGTGGACATAAATAAAGATTCTAAATGTGTGTGTGTGTGTGTGTGTGTGTGTGTGTGTGTGTGCGTGCATAGGGGTGTAGATGTAGGGGGGGGGGGGTTGCAAGGGACATGTTGAGAAAAGGTAAGGAAAATATAGCTAATATGAAAGACAACCCCTCCCCAAAAGAGGTGAAAAATACGGGGGGTCAAAACATTCATATACTTCTTACCTATAACTATAGAATAAATATATTTGAAAGCAATACAGAATACATGAGAACCTTACTGCATTATATTCCATTATATTTGTGTCAGTGGGTACATGGATGTTGTCTTTTTCTTTACATAACGAGGGCTCGGAGCAAAAGGGGCGTAAGTGACACCTCGGGCGAAAATGTGTTTTTATATATCATTTTAAAGCTCTTTACGAGCTCTATCAAATGGTAAAAAGATAAGTTCGCTATAATTTTACTCTTTGACAAATAAAGGCCACAAACATAAAGGCATAAGTGGGAACCCTCAATTGAGTTTGGCGCTTGTCTTTGCTCTTCTGTAAAATTCAGAAAATGTCACTTACTGTACACCCCCTTTTGCGGCAATCCCTCGATAAGTAACGGCAAATTGGTGCATAAAAGTACATCCGAATGCAGGAAATAAAATGTTCGATGCTCAAATCATCCCGAGGGAGGACGGCCGCCAGACCCAACGTTGACAGCAAACCTACGCCCCTTGTGTGCGTGAACACTTGAGCGATTTTTCTTTGCGCGCGTGAACGTTGTCGGGCCAAGACGGCCACTTCACTTCACAAGACCACTCATCGCACGCCATGCTAAACCAGCGGGGGGGCCCCTTCTTGGAGACCCGTCTCTCTAATGGGAACTTATGTTAAAATCCTTGTCACATGCAATGCAATGTTAAATCACATTTAATTAACACAGCAGAATTCAATTACGGCGATGAAGGGGACGGAGGCTGAGGGAGGCCACCTCGCAACGTCTCGTGTCTTTGTAATTAAAAGTGTCTTTGTCTCCCGTTCGCCAGGCGTCTCTCTCTCTCTCTCTCTCTCTCTCTCTCTCTCTCTCTCTCCTCTTCTCTCTCTCTCTCTCTCTCTCCTCTCTCTCTCTCTCTCTCTCTCTCTCTCTCTCTCTCGTCTCTCTTCCTCTCTCTCTCTCTCTCTCTCTCTCTCCTCTCTCTCTCTCTCTCTCTCTCTCTCTCTCTCTCTCTCTCTCTCCTCTCTCTCTCTCTCTCTCTCTCTCTCTCTCCCTCCCCTCTCCCTCTCCCACTGGCCGCGTGACCGGACTGGCTGATCTCCACTGGAGCGTTGTGGAAGCCAGGGAGGAGAAACCTCTTCCGGGCAAAACCACCAGACACACACGCACCGCGCACGTATGTATACGGACACACGCATGTGCAACTGGAAACCTTTTCTGAGCCATATACCCGAACTGAGATAAATTAACTGAGGTTCACATAAAGTGGCTACACACCCACACACACACACACACACACACACACACACACACACACACACACACACACACACACACACACACACACACACACACACACACACACACACACTTTAAGAAAAAAGTATTTAAACTATTTTGTTTATTATTATTATTTATTTTTTTACACATGCTAAAAAAATCGATAAGTAACAGCACTTATCGATTTCACGCAGTTATTGATAAATCGATAAGTGGTCTCAGCCTCACAGTGTAGTACACCATCTCATCAGGATGCAGCGTGTGTGCTGACCCCCTGCAGTAGTCTCGGTGGCAGCATTTGAAACCGTTGTTGTTGCCCTCTGGTGGTAAAAAGGTGCACCACAACAACAACAACACGAAGGACTACATGAAAGTCAATGGAGGATGATGGAAATGAATTCCAATGCCTGATGTGAAACATATTCCCACACAATCATCCTTGTGCCTCTGTAATTTTCTGCACCAAAACACAGGCTGATCGGGCCTGATATAGCTTTGCGAGATACTGCATGGATTCACACACCCACACACACAATCACAAACACACAGGTGCTACCGAATGCATAATCCTCGGATATGCAATCCTCGGATATGCTCCACACATCGTGGACATTAAAACAAACACAAATAGAAACAAGATAGTGAGAGCACAGGAATACTAAAATATAGAGAAGATGTCTTTACATTTCAATGAGACAGACAGACAATATTAAAAACATGATCACTCCATGGCAAGAAGGCCTCCATTTTTTACTTTAAAATGCTCAATTCCAATGAGGGACTTTAGCTTCAAATCTGTTTGTAATAGGTTCCAGGAGAACGAAGCAACATAGCTGAATGCATGTTTCCAAAATTCAGCTCTGACAGTCAGAACATGATATGAGATATAATTTTGCGATCTCAGATTGTAATGGCCACCTCTTGGTTGAATGAGTAAAGTGTTTTATGTAAGTTGGTAGCTGCCCCAGGATGGCTTTGTATACAAACAAATACCATGTATGTCTTCTTAACCCGTTCACTACCACACTATAGAAGGTTAAACCTTTCACTACCACACTACAGACAGTTAACCATCTGTAGTGTGGTAGTGCAAAGTGTTAACCCTTTGTAGTGTGGTAGTGAAAGGGTTAACCTTCTGTGGTGTGGTAGTGAAAGGGTTAACCTTATGTAGTGTGGTAGTGAAAGGTTAACCTTCTGTAGTGTGGTAGTGAAAGGTTAACCTTCTGTAGTGTGGTAGTGAAAGGGTTAACCTTCTGTAGTGTGGTAGTGAAAGGTTAACCGTCTGTGGTGTGGTAGTGAAAGGGTTAACCTTCTGTAGTGTGGTAGTGAAAGGGTTAACCTGCTGTGGTGTGGTAGTGAAAGGGTTAACCATCTGTAGTGTGGTAATGAAACAGGTTAACCTTCTGTGGTGTGGTAGTGAAAGGTTAACCTTCTGTAGTGTGGTAGTGAAAGGTTAACCTTCTGTAGTGTGGTAGTGAAAGGTTAACCTTCTGTAGTGTGGTAGTGAAAGGTTAACCTTCTGTAGTGTGGTAGTGAAAGGTTAACCTTCTGTAGTGTGGTAGTGAAAGGTTAACCTTCTGTAGTGTGGTAGTGAAAGGTTAACCTTCTGTAGTGTGGTAGTGAAACAGGTTAACCTTCTGTGGTGTGGTAGTGAAAGGGTTACGGCCATGATATATTGTATCTCTAAAGGATTTCACCATTGAAATCAGCGCTAATTGTACATCATAACCATAACCAAGTGTTACTCAGTTGCATATTGAGAAATCACAACATGATTTGCAGACTCCTGGTTGGGCGGTCAGAGTCTTGAATTGTGGACTACCTATTAACCCTTTCACTACCACACACTACAGACGGTTGAATGAATGAATGAATGAAAACTTTATTTAACAGATTGCAGAATGGGTACAATACAGTACGGCTCAATACACGACAATTGTTAAGGGGATGCAGACCAGAGAAAGACGTTTGTCTTGTTTACATCAGGGTCCCCCATTTTCAATTCATAGTGATTTCATAGTGATTTCAATTCATATAGTGTCGTGTGGCAGTGAAAGGGTTAACCTTCTGTGTATGGTCGCGGTGAAAGGGTTAACCATTTGTCGTGTGGGCAGTGAAAGGGTTAACCGTCTGTGTATTGTCGCAGTGACAGGGTTAACCCTTTGGTAGCGTGGCAGTGAAAAGGTTAACGTAAACGCTTTTGTATTGGAAACCACTCATGTTGCTGAAGGACCATCGATCACAATGAAAACCACAAACTGCATGAAAGCACTGGTGACTCACACACCTCCTGAAAAGCCCACGAGAGACGACATAAAAAACGTGTGTACTGTGTACATGTCATACGTCCTTCACTGGGGGGGAACTATTTATGACTCACTATGGCATGCCACGGACATACAGTATGCTTTCTTAAGTGACTGCCTTCACACACGCACATACACACGCACGCACGCACGCACGCACGCACACGCACGCACGCACACACACACACACGCACACACGCACACACCCACACTCTGCTTCTAAGCTACTAGAACAACCTTTGTACAGTGCTGTAGTAGCCTACACTGTAAGAAAAAAAGCTGCAAGAAAACGGTAAATGTCTGGCATCAATGGTTGCCAAATACTTACTGTCAAATTACAGTAAAATCAAATACATTTACAGATTACAACCTTTATTTAATGGTTAATATTTTGATAAAAGGTAATTTACTGTCTTTTTTATGGCATTTACACTTAAAGTAGAAAAACAAAAGTAATCTGTAAAATAATACAGTGAATTCCCTGTGAAAAAACATTTATTTTTTACAGTGTACATTTTCTAGGACCTCTTGTGTCTCTTGTGTCTCCAATGTCTCTTGTGTCTGTTGTGTTTCTTGTGTCTCTTGTGTCTCCAGTGTCTCCAGTGTCTCTTGTGTTTCTTGTGTCTCCTGTGTCTCTTGTGTCTCTTGTGTCTCTTGTGTCTCCTGTGTCTCCTGTGTCTCTTGTGTTTCTTGTGTCTCTTGTGTCTCCAGTGTCTCTTGTGTTTCTTGTGTCTCCAGTGTCTCTTGTGTCTCTTGTGTCTCTTGTGTCTCCTGTGTCTCTTGTGTCTCTTGTGTCTGTTGTGTCTCTTGTGTCTCTTGTGTCTCCTGTGTCTCTTGTGTCTCCTGTGTCTCTTGTGTCTCTTGTGTCTCCAGTGTCTCTTGTGTTTCTTGTGTCTCCAGTGTCTCTTGTGTTTCTTGTGTCTCTTGTGTCTGTTGTGTCTCTGCTAGACTGTGAAGTCAAGGTTCCTGACATACACAACATCCCCAACACCCTCAACATCGCTGACATCCACACGCTGACATCGCTGACATCCCTGACATCCCTGACATCCCTCCATCATAAAACCTCTTGAGAGCGAAGGCCCGACTGACCTTTCGTTACCATTTTATTACCATGGCTATAATATCAGATGATCTCGGACAAATTACATTGTCATTTATTCAACATTTTGCATATAGAAACTAAATTATTCTAACGCCGGTGGGACTAGCGACTGGAGATTCAGGGTCTCTGGATCCAGTAAAGAGGGTTTGAATTTAGAATGTTCACTTTCTGCAAAAAAGAAAGAAAAAAACCCCCAAACCATTCATTCATCAAACAATGCCTTGATGGTTGATGATACATGGCATGCTATCCAGTGACAGTGACTGTGATGTCATTATAAGAACCCCCAGAGAAACTCATGAATAGTTTACTAAGTAGAATCAGATTGACACAAATTACTGTTACATGAAAATAGGATCCACTTGAGAAAATAATACTATTCTGAAAAAGAAAAGGTGTAGTGAACCACTGCTCGTCAGAAAAGAGATAGCTCATGGGGGATAACCAAAGGCCAGCTCTCACAGGAGAGGGTGATAACGGGGGTGATATCAGGCCAGGGAGAGAGAAGGTCTGCGCTCTTCCGTAAGGTCAGCTCCTTAACATCCTGCATAACGGCGTGGACCAGAAGGCCCTGCAGCGGGTAGTTAAGGTTGCAGAGTTCACCATCGGCACCCAATTACCCACTATCACGGACATCTACCTGAGGCGCTGCACGCGGAGCGGGCGCAACATCCTGGAATAAACTGAAAACATTGCAAATGGTACAAAACAAAGCAGCGTGTATATCGCTTTGCTGTGAGTACAGAACTAATGTCGCAGCGACGCACAATTGTTTAACTTGGTTACTTGTCAAACATTACTCCACACACACACACACAACACACACACACACACACACACACACACACACACACACACACACACACACACACACACACACACACACACACACACACACACACACACACACACACACACACACACACACACACACACACACACACACACACACACACACACACACACACACACACGGCAACCGCAAAAACAATCGCTTTAAACAAAATGTCACTTTAAAGGAAGGAGGTACTGTATAGTATAGTTAGATACTGTACATTAAGAGTTAAAATTGTAAATTGTACATTGTACAGTAGTGTACATAGGAACCAGTTTCTCAGGAACTTAGCATGTCTTTTTTTTTATCATGCATATCTTGTGTCTTACCTATTCAATTTTTTTCTATGCCTATTTTTATTATTGTATTTTGCACAATCAATGCGGGCATGACCACCCGCATTTCACTGTATGCCCTGGTATGTATTTGACAAATAAACCTCTGGATTCTTGATTCTACTCACTCCTTGTATTCACTGGGAATATTCTTGTTACAGAGATCCGCTCAATTTTATATAACAATGTATCTATAAGTCTTGACAGACGCGACCATTCCACCAGACATGCTTCTGCACAAGGTTTTACACTTCCAGAAGTGAGGTCGAATGCAATGAAGCGAACTGTCATGTTCCGTGGTCTGCAGGAATGGAACTCTCTTCCCCGACATGTTATGCAGGAGAATAGTAAAATGTCATTTCAGAATCTTGGTAAAACAACATTTTCAACCAGAGAAATTGACATTCCCTAATAGATATTAAAGGTGTGTACGTAAATGAAAATGTATGTGTCTGATAAGGAAATAGGGATATATGTATTACATGACAATTTGGAGGTAGCGATATATGTAAATGAAAATGTATGTGTCTGATATGGATATATTATTAGAAGATTGAATAATTGGTTGATATAAACATAGATAATGTATGAAAAAGCAACATTTTTATATTATGCTGTATTGTATTATGAATTGATTAGGAGTATGTATTGTTGTATTGTGTTATGAATTGATTAGGAGTATGTATTGTTGTATTGTGTTATGAATTGATTAGGAGTATGTATTGTTGTATTGTGTTATGAATTGATTAGGAGTATGTATTGTTGTATTGTGTTATGAATTGATTAGGAGTATGTATTGTTGTTTTTAATTAGTTTGTATGCCATGTGAATGTTTGTGAGTGTATAATGTCAGTCTGTAACTGTATGTTATGTGTTGTGGACCCCAGGAAGAATAGCCACAGCACTGCTGTGGCTAACGGGGATCCAAATAAACTTAAACTTAAACATAAACATCTTCCGCGACCCCACCCACCAAACGGAAACGGTGCATGTGTCTCTGGGTTCACACCACGAGATTCAAAAACAGCTTTCCCCCCAGGACTGTAACCCCGATAAACTCTGCACTCTAACACTTTACCCATCACATGCACCATTATGCACCATCGCTTTACCTGAGTACCACCATGTCAGGGGGGGGGGGGGGTAGGACACACACGCAGGGGAATCTTAAAGTTACCCCAGGTAACCACTGAGCGATGAGAGAGGGTGGGGGAAAACACAAGAATAAAATAAATTTTTAATAAAACTGTAGGAAACACAAAATACCAGTATAAAATAACTGGGTAAAAATCCCAAAATAACCACCACTGCCTAGCAGTTGAAAACAACAAGAAAAACAACAGCACTAGAGACGGAGAAAACCCTAGAATCATGAGCTTGAGACACTCCTCTACTACTGAGGGAAAAACATGAAATGAACAACAAGCATCTGAACACAGTCAACCAAACCTACTTAAAGGCACTGCACACCTGACACCAATCAGGTGGTAATCAAGCCCACACACCTGCCATGCCGCATGGCAATTAACTGCAGAGGCCAGTGATTGACAGCTGTCCCTCACAGAAAGACGAAATAAAGCCAAAGCACCTTAGAATAAACTAAAATAAAAACCCACATAAACCGTGATCCATCACACACCTTGAATGCTGCACTTTACCGTCTACTCTACTGTCTCCTATAGGTTCCTATATTTTTATACTTTTATACATTATATTTTATCTAGGTGTTTTTAAGTGTCTTATGATGATGACGACGACTGTGATGATGATGATTTATGTGTGTCTTTTTATTTGATTGCCCTGTACTCTCTCTGATTGAACACAGACAATTCCATGACTGCACTGATGCAGTGTGTGTCAGTGGGCTTGATTGCTACAGCTGCGCACAGCGGTCATTATTGCTCGGCAGAGGTCCGTTATCGAGTAATAACGGACCTCTGACGAGCGCTATTGACCAATCACAATCAAGCATTTCGGCGAATGTTAAAACGCCATGTAATAATTCTCGATAACGGACCGCTGCTATGGGCAATGCGCAATAATGACCGCTGATACGGGTAACACAGCGCTATTGACCAATCACAATCAAGCATTTTGGTCGCAGACAGTCATGAAAGCTAAGCTCAGCATATGCACAGCTGCACTCATCAGGTAATCAGACCACACACCTGCCGGCTGCCGGCGATGATGACAGAGGAGCCACAGAACAACTGCGTCTGCATTTGATCTCGTCTTGTCGATGGTGTAAAATGAATTAGGTATATTGTTAGTAAGTTAGCCATGTAATAAGTGGGATAATGTATAGCTACGAGGTCATTGTCGCAAAATAATTGACCTTCACTACGTTTAGAACACCTCGGCGAGGCGCCTCGGTGTTCTAAACTCCGTGTCGGTCAATTATTTTGCAACAATGACCTTGTAGCTATACATTATCCCTTACACAAAATCCAAACACTAACCCCTCCCTCCTACCTGGAATGCGTGGGGCGTGTCGTCCACGCAGTAGACCCTGAGGCTGTAGCCCAGGGGGTTGCTGGCGTCCGGACTGCCGAACACGGCCAGCCTCAGCCGCTTGCTGGCCTCCTGGGTCAGCGGCTGCCCCACCAGTGCGTAGCGGCCGGGACACTCCAGCAGCAGGTGGCAGCACTGAGCCTCCAGCAGACAGTAGCAGGACGTGCTCTCCTCGTCCACCGACATCACTTCCTGCGAGGGGGAGGGAGACGCGGGCGGAAGGCGGGTCTCGTTAATAAAAGGAACAATCTGTGATTTGTCTCATGCAAACTGACCAAATATATTAGAAGATATATATGGTAGTTATTCTTTCATAATTTTCTTTGGTGAAATGACTTCTCTTTATATATATATATTGGAAAGACCACACGACTGCACCAAACTGAAACTATCAACTGAAACTACTTTAACTGGTATGGATAGAAAAGTCTCTTTCCAAATTGTATCATAATAATCTCCTTTTTTTTATGATAACACACTAGCTTTTTAATATAATATCATATATAATATTAAAAATGTGGTGTCAACCAGTCGTGCCAGAAAAAACGTTGGTCGTTATTTGACAATTAGAGGAATACATTACAATCACTGCTGTCTCATAGAACTGACGGTTCCTACAACCTTGTGAAATACTGTATAGTGACAATTGAACTTTGATTGACAGATCAAATACATGTGCGATAGGAAATAGACTAATAAATTAGGAAAGTAGTGATAGTGATTTCCCAGCGTTGACAGCACGTCAGATGTGGAATTATGGAATCGTGACTCTGCACGATCATATGCTGGACTCCCACCCCCTCTATGAGGAGCTATAGCCAAGATGAGGAGCACGTTCAGCCACAGACTCATACCCCCCCGACACTCCACTAACCGCCTTGGCCAGTCCTTCCTGCCAGCGGCCATCAGGCTCAGGGACACTGCTGCCAGCAGCTAGTGAACGAACAAACTACTAGGAATCATCACTGAGTGTGTCTTAACCATCAAAACACACACTGACTACAACGTATGACGTATATCATGCCAGTTAGGGTACCTTGTATACTGTACCTTGTGTATACGGTTTATTGTAACATATAATATAACCGATAGGGCATCTGCACCTTTGTTTACACTGTTTATTTTTCTCATACGTGTATTGTTAATTATCCCTCTAAAGCCTACATAGAGAAATGTTCGGCTGGACATAGTGTTATATTTCTGCCAATTCTGAGCTTATTCTTTGAGTTAGTGTCAAGTGTTTTTATGATTCAGGGGAACCTACCCTCTATTTCTGGTGCAGTGTGAAGTCACCATTGTACATTACCTTTGTGTGAGCATACACTATTTGACATTAAAAAGAAATGGCCAGTGAAAAAAAGTTTTTTGTTGAATAACTGCATAGGTTTATTATTGTTTTTTTTCCCAACATGGAACGTTCTAGTTAGGAGATTTGAACCTCCATGTGAAATTTGGTGCAAATACACCTTTTCCTCAGTGAGTGACAGCCATTTTATTTGGATATTGTTCTGGGCGTTTTTTAGCAGACAAGATGTGAAAATACATACATTTAGCAATTTACCAGCATTTCCATTGGCTATAGTGACAGACATAGATACAGTATATAATAGATAGATACAGCAGATTAAGTGCAGATGCATTGGGGAGAGAAAACGGCCCGATCTAGACATTTCAAGATTCTATGCCTTCTATGCCAGTAAGCCTGTGGGTGACGGAGAGATAGCGTTTCAATTTTGCCGGAGAGCGGATAATCTTCCGATTCAGATACAATTCAAAGCAAGTCTTTATCACAAACACAAGAATATCTCATCTCATCTTATCTTAAGTGCGCCGTCCACGAAGCTTAACGATGGCACCTTTAGGATGACACTGTGTTGTACACTATATAAATACATTACTAAACCGTGTACCGGTACAGAAATTCCACTCTTCCCCTTTAATGTGAGCGGCGATGGGAGCAGCTACCTGGGCGGCTCCGAAATGAGCCATAGCCCACATTACGGAGAACGCCACGACTCACTAAACAGATGGCGGCACTGTTAACACTGACAAGTGTGATTGACAGCAGGGGGGGGGGAGGGATCGCATCCAAAAGCCAATTGCCCTTTCATCCTATACGCTCAATTCTCCGCCAAAATCACCGTTCGGTGAAGAACAGCGGCGACCCAGAGGCCTCTCTCTCTCTGCATACGGCGAAGGCCAGTAAAGCCAAACAGGGTAATTTAGTGGCCCCACAGCCGGACCATTAGCACAGCGGCAGACAGGAAGGATCTCTATCGCATGGCTCATCCCTGCTGGGCAGCCTGGGAGGAACGATGGAGTCAAACCATCGGTGGCTTTAATGGGAAAAAAGAGATAGAATGGAGGGAGGGAGGGGGGAGGGGGGATAAAGAGAGAGGGAGAGAGAGATAAAGAGAGAGAGAGGGAGAGAGAAAACGAGAGAGAGAAAACGAGAGAGAGAAACAAATTGAGAAAGAGAAAGAGGAGAGAGAGGAGATAGAGATGGAGACAGAAAAGGAGAGGGAGACAGAGAGAGCGAGAGAGAGAGAGAAGGAGAGAGAGGAAGAGAGAAAGAGAAAAGGAGAGAGAGAAAGAGAGAGAGGGAGATAGAAAGAGAGAGAAAGAGAGAGAGAGAAAAGGAGAGAGAGAAACAAATTGAGAAAGAGAAAGAGGAGAGAGAGAGAGAAGGAGATAGAGAGGGAGACAGAAAAGGAGAGAGAGAGAGAGAGAAAATGAGAGAGAAAGAGAGAGAGAGCGAGAGAGAGAGAGAGAGACACTTCCATTACCCCTAACGAGAGAGATAGGACTTTGATGAGGCATTCCGCCTGAGATCAGATCCTCATTACCTCACCAGACAGAGACACACGGGTCACGTCGCTGCTTTCCCCCCCGAGGGACGGACATCTTCAGGACCCCCCCCCCCCCCCCCCCCACCCCCACTCACTTATTTTCTATCGGCATGTAACACACATCACACCGCGGCGGCTCCCTTTTGTGTGCGCGACACGTCTCTGCGCTGGCAAATTACATCCTGTGTAAATGTCACAGGCGGAGTGGAGGCCCCTCGGCGAGCACAAAAGGGCCCCGCACGCACCCCCCCCCCCCCCCCCCGGAGGTCAGTCCGCCTTCGATATGAGGTCCCCAGGCGGCTTCTCATGAGGTTAGTTAAACATTAAAAGAGTGCCTCGCCGCCGCCACGCTCTCTCCCCCGCGGAGTAGAGGGTGCAAGAGGACGCTCTATCTCTGGGGGGCGACAGTGGCTCAGGAGGTAGAGCAGTCGAAGTCTGGCAATCCGGAGGTTCCCGGTTCGATTCCCGCTCCTACCGGGCAGCGTGTCGATGTGTCCTTGAGCAAAGACACTTAACCCCTAATTGCTCCCGATGAGCAGGTTGGCACCTTGCATGGTCGCCTCCGCCGTCGGTGTGTGAATGTGTGAGTGATTGAATGTGTAAAATGTGAGGAACAAATTGTAAAGCGATTTGGATAAAAGCGTTATATAAAAAAGCGCCATTTACCATTTACCATCTCCCTCTGGGATTAAAGGGTTAAGCGAGAAGACGCTCTCTCTCCTCGGGGAGTAAAGGGTTAAGAAGACGCTCTCTCCCCCGGGGAGTAAAGGGTTAAGCGAGAAGACAATCTCTCTCCCTCTGGGAGTAAAGGGTTAAGAAGACGCTCTCTCTCTCTCTCTCTCCCCTGGGGAGTAAATGGTTAAGCGAGAAGACGGCTTGATGGTGTTTGGATAGATGTCCGCGTCCCGAGTCTCTTTAGAGCGTGAAGCAGCTCTACGGGGGGGGGGGGGCAGAGTTGAAGGGCTTCGTCGAGGGGGCTCCGCGACGCTATCGAGAGCCCTCGCCGTGAATAAGGGGGAGAAGAAGATATCTCACACGAACGGGCGCCGAACGCCGCCCGCTATCTGCCGTGGAATCCTTTCAGCACCTTTTTTTAGACGAAAACACCAGCTTTCATCTGAAAGCACTGGAGTGTTACAGCGGGGGGGGGGGGGGGGGGTTTAAGATCTCTCTAAATTCAAGAGTCTGACGTGTCCTCACATCGCAACACTCGTGGGAAGAGGAATACGATGCTAATGGGGAGGATAACTTCACTTACAGGATGGATAACCGCACGTGACGGCATGCAGAGCGAAAATGCTAATGAAGATACTTTTCTGTCAAACCACAATTTTTTATCTAGAGATCTTCCACGGAGCGTTTACCTTATTAAAACAAAATGCCGTTCATCTTCTCTTTCCTTTCAATTGAATTCATTAGCGGTTTTGAGTTATACAGTGGTGGTGTGTTAAAGTGCACGGTCGCCTTGGCCCATCGGCGTGTGAATGTGTGGGTGAACGTGAGGCTTAAAGTGCTTTGGATATAAAAGCTTCTCTATAAATGCGGCCCACTTACTTTTTTCCTGGACAATCACATATTTTTTTTTCAAATGACATTTCTGTAATTACAGTAGTACGCTCGTAGTCATGCAGATGTACAACAAACACAAACAACGTTTATAGATAACGGTCCTTGTGGGAACGGCCTCCCTCCTGCGGGGGTGAAGTGAAGGCGTTAAAAAAAAATACAAAAATAAAAGAGAAACAGGAAAGAAGCTAATTTCTTATCTCCTTGACAGATGGCGCGCGATGGCCCTCGACAGCTGCAGTGCGACGACACTCTCCACGCAGATCCAGGATCAGTGGATCCGTCTCTTAAAATATTCAACAAACCCCGCTGAAGTGCACCACCGGGCTCTTTATTTAGCAGAAGAACCACTTCAAAAATGATGACATGTCATTTGGATTTCGTGTGACATTTTCTTTCGGGAGCTCACGGGAGAGAGTGCGAGATAAGAGACACACCAGAAAGTGTGACTTTCGTGCCGGCTGCCGCCGCCTGACAGCTTGCAACCGTCGAAATGCATCTGAAAGTAAAGTAAAACTATCACCGGAATTAAAGATTTCATCGACAGCACACAGTCTTCACACTTTCTGTTCCTCCGCTGATATATCCCTCTGGTGTTGTGTGTGTGGAGGTGATGGTGACGGCAGGAGTCTGTTCCTGTTGTGCGATCTCACCGAGGCCCCCACCGACTCCAGATGCTACGCTTTTAATAACAATAATAATAATGATAATAATACACTTTATTTGTATAGCACCTTTCATACACACATTTGCTAAACGACAGCATGAAATGAGCACATAAAGTGCAGACATATAAAGTCACAGTTTTTCCACATGAGGATCTACAGTAACATCCCAACAGGCCACCTTGTTTATGGTTTGATTCTTTTTCGGTTTTAAAAGTAGACAATAATAATTATAAAAAGAGTCAAATAGAATAGACGGAGTAAAATAGTGCAACGGTGCAGTGCAATACAATTGTTCTGGATTACTGTTTAACAGTTTAAATTAGTCTTTACCTTCCCTGTTTGGTATCCACAGTTTGAATTTGACAGTCTTCCTTCCTGTTTGATGCCCACGTTGACCCTGCAAACCTCCCTCTCAGGGCGCAGTTCTAGCCCTGGGTCCCCTACACAGTTTTAAAACCTGTCTTTCTTCCTACTTGATACCCACACAGTTTAGAACCCGTAATAAAAAGTTAAATAGAATGGACAGTTTTGAGTTTGTTCTTTTTATTATTATTATTATTATTTATTACATGGCGTTTTAACATTCGCGAAAATGCTTGATTGTGATTGGTCGATATTGCTCGGTTGCCCATAGCAGCGGTCCGTTATTACTCGATAACGGACCGCTGCCAGGGGCAACCGAGCAATAATGACCGCTGTTCGCAGCTGGAGCAATCAAGCCCACTGACACACACTGCATCAGTGCAATCAGACACACCTGCCGGCTGCCGGCGATAATAATAATCACTTTATTTGGGCTGACAGCGGACGGAGCCACAGAACAACTGCGTCTGCATTTGATCTTGTCTTGTCGATGGTGTAAAATGAATTAGGTATATTGTTAGTAAGTTAGCCATGTAATAAGTGGGATAATGTATAGCTATACTCGGTCATTGTCGCAAAATAATTGACCTTCACTACGTTTAGAACACCTCGGCGAGGCGTCTCGGTATTTTAAACTCCGTGTCGGTCAATTATTTTGCGACAATGACCTCGTAGCTATACATTATCCCTTACTTATTACTGTGGCTTCCTGCTAATTTGTATTATTATTTATATTTTTTATTTATCCTTTATTTATCCAGGAATGTCCCATTGAGATACAAGGTCTCTTCTTCCAGGGAGTCCTGACCAATTTTCTTTTTTTTTCTTTTACCAATATCAGATTCCAGTGTGAACTGGTCACGCTCCTGAACTGACAAATGAACAATAAAGAAGATGGACGTAAAGATAGAGGACACTGTAGTTAGAGTTTATGGTTTAATTCATAAGTTGATGTGCAGTGGAGGCCAGCTGATTCATAAGCAGGTGATAAGGGGGGTGAGGAGGAGGTGAAAGAGACATTTCTTCTTTCAATATGCTTTCAAACACAGACCGGTTATGCTACGTCGCCTCAAGTTTTACTTGTACAGAAGAATCACTCCAAATACTTATAAGGTAAACACCTCACTGTCCCTCCACTGACCACCTCCATCACAGCTGTCTTCCATGTCTGTATCCACTGACCACGTCCATCACAGCTGTCTTCCATGTCTGTATCCACTGACCACCTCCATCACAGCTGTCCTCCATGTCTGTATCCACTGACCACCTCCATCACAGCTGTCTTCCATGTCTGTATCCACTGACCACCTCCATCACAGCTGTCTTCCATGTCTGTATCCACTGACCACCTCCATCACAGCTGTCTTCCATGTCTGTATCCACTGACCACCTCCATCACAGCTGTCTTCCATGTCTGTATCCACTGACCACCTCCATCACAGCTGTCTTCATGTCTGTATCCACTGACCACCTCCATCACAGCTGTCTTCATGTCTGTATCCACTGACCACCTCCATCACAGCTGTCTTCCATGTCTGTATCCACTGACCACCTCCATCACAGCTGTCTTCATGTCTGTATCCACTGACCACCTCCATCACAGCTGTCTTCCATGTCTGTATCCACTGACCACCTCCATCACAGCTGTCTTCCATGTCTGTATCCACTGACCACCTCCATCACAGCTGTCTTCCGTGTCTGTATCCACTGACCACCTCCATCACAGCTGTCTTCCATGTCTGTATCCACTGACCACCTCCATCACAGCTGTCTTCCATGTCTGTATCCACTGACCACCTCCATCACAGCTGTCCTCCATGTCTGTATCCACTGACCACCTCCATCACAGCTGTCTTCCATGTCTGTATCCACTGACCACCTCCATCACAGCTGTCTTCCATGTCTGTATCCACTGACCACCTCCATCACAGCTGTCTTCCATGTCTGTATCCACTGACCACCTCCATCACAGCTGTCTTCCATGTCTGTATCCACTGACCACCTCCATCACAGCTGTCTTCCATGTCTGTATCCACTGACCACCTCCATCAGGCGCCTAAGGAAGTTCCAAGTCAGTCAGAAGATCCTTAGGAACTTCTACTCATGTACAATAGAGAGCATCCTGACCGGCAACATCACCTCCTGGTTTGGGAATAGCACTGCACAAGACCGTAGCAGACTACAAAGAGTGACACGTTCAGCCGAACGCACAATTAGAGGGGGGCTTCCCACCCTCCAGAACATTTACAACAAGCGGTGCAAGGGGAAGGCTAAGAGAATTATTAAGGACTCGAGCCACCCGAACAACTGCCTCTTTGAACTGCTGCCGTCAGGCAAGCGATACCGGAGTCTTATGGCGAGCACAGAAAGACTCAGAAGGAGCTTCTATCCCCAGGCCATCAGGCTGCTAAACGAACAATAATCGCTAAACGAACAATAATCACTATGCAACAACCATCAAATGCACACAGCACACACACCCACACGCACACACACACTCACTCAAACAAACAACACACTGCAGCACCCACTCTCCACACTTTAGATCACACAAACACACTTACACTTTATATTTATTGATAAAGGATTTGCACTACAACTCGTACACCTACTGTGAATTGTACCTAAACTGCACCTTGTCCATTTATGCCTTGCACTATATAGTATTGTATAATAGTACACTGCACAGTATTGTATATTGTATGGTAACTACGTCTACGAACATTGTACATATGTCTAAACTGAACACTGTGACCTCTTTTTTTTTTCTTCTAATTTTTACTATGTTTTTATTTCATACTTATCTTGTCATGCACAGTCTCTGGAGCGCAACAGTAAGAAGCATTTTGTACAAAAGTATTCTGTACTTCTGTATGACAACTATTAAAGAAACTTGAAACTTGAAACATCACAGCTGTCTTCCATGTCTGTATCCACTGACCACCTCCATCACAGCTGTCTTCCATGTCTGTGTTCACAGAGTGACTCCCGCCAGCGCAATCAATTGTGATGGATGTCAGTCTAGAGTCACGTAAAAGTTGCAGGATTTCTGACATGATATGATATATATACGTCGCACGTTGTAGTCTGTGCAGGTTTTGATGGTCAAGAGGACAGATACACTTATTAGTGGTCAGACGTTCCTAACAGTTCTCCAGCTGCTGGCAGCAGTCCATGCCCACTGTTGTGGAGCCTGATGGCTGTTGGTACAAATCAAATCAAATCAAATCAAATGTATTTGTAAGGCCCGACAACACACGTTAATGTCCCCATGGGCCGGACACGTCTTCTTTAAACAAATCAAGAAGAAACATCACAATATAAGTCAAGAACAAAACAAGAACACTATAACGGGCTCCTCATCTTGGCTAGCTCCTCACGGACTCATGGTGGGAGTCCAGCATATGTTTCGTGCCTGAATCACGATTCCATAATTCCCCATCTGACACGCTGTGAGCGCTGGTAAATCACTATCACTACATGGGGTGTGTTGGCAGCCAGTGTCATAATAAATCTGTGGATGTGATGTGAAATTCTTACCTCCCACTTGTTGTCCTGCGTCTGCCTCTTCAGTCGGATGTTCCAGTTGTCGGCAGAGACCTCGGCACAGTGGGCGATGGTCATGGCTATGGGGCAGGACAGGTCCAGGCCGGGTGGGCCGTACGTGACCTCTGGGCTCAGGAGGACCTCCTGACTCTCCTCTGAAACAGTACTACACACACACACACACACACACACACACACACACACACACACACACACACACACGCACGCACGCACGCACACACACACACACACACACACACACACACACACACGCACACGCACGCACACACACGCACACGCACACGCACACGCACACACACACACAGAGACACGCGCACACGCACGCACACACACACACACACAGACACAGATACAGACAGACACACACACACACACACACACACACACACACACACACACACACACACACACACACACACACACACACACACACACACACACACACACACACACACACACACACACACACACACACACACACACACACACACACACACAGAGACAGACAGACAGACAGTTATTTTTAAAATGCCATCATCTACAGCATTATTGGAATGGAATTTTGGAACCTATGAATAGAATAGAATATAATAGAATCTTTATTGTCATTGTTGGTACAACGAAATTGGGTTTGGAGCATCACCACTGGCATACAAACATACTGAATATAGCATATACATAATAATAATATCAAATAATAACAATGTCCCAAGTGCAATAGTGCTAGTGCAATACATAGTACAGTGACAGTCCAGTTGAGTTAATGGATGGAGGGAACCCGTTCTAGTGACTGGCTGGTCCTTAACTCTTTCTCTGCCATACCCGAGATTTCTCGGGTTATCTCGCCATGCGTTGAACGCCAAGAGGTCCTTTGATATTTTCCTTTGATCCCCGTTCTATACGGTCAGCCGGAGCCCTCTAGGTGTCTCTGATTCATATGCCTACGTTGGAATTGCAATGCCGATCGAATCTCACCAGGTGGCAGTATCGTCTCAATTTTCTGGAGTAATGGAATCTGAATACTTTCAATTGCTGATTAGTAAACTTCTGTAATATCTTTGTGTAATTTATCAGAGTAATTCATCCCTAAGGACTGAATTATAGCACTAAAAGTGTAGTTTTATATCACTGCATATACAAACACAATCTACGGCAATACTCTTCCAATCAATCAATCAATCAATCAAATGTATTTATATAGCACATTTGAACATGTCAACCAAAGTGCTTTACAGTGGACCGCGTAGCTAAGAAAGTACTCCTAAAGTATAAATGAACAGAAAATAAACAACAAACTGACAAACAAAGAAACAGAACAACACCTCAAAACAAACACGGCCAGAGTCAGAGTGAGTCAGGGAAGGCTAGGGAACATGGCTGCCCGTAACCATGGTAACCGCTTTGAAACAACGCCTAATTCCTTTGCAGCGGTAGAGCAGGTAAAACACTGGAAACGCATGGTGTCATTATTCTACTATGAATTGTTTACAAGATCCAATAACAAGACACCAAATGACTATGTTTTTGTTGATACATTTCTCATCCATCAACACGCCACAACCAACTCTTCCATTGCGATGTGCAAAACAACGGCCGCTATACATTACAGGTAGTCCATGCGGGAGGTGCATAAACATTCTGAGTAAGGCCTCATTTTGCGATAGCGTGCCAGTAGCGCGTCAATGCGGTTTTTAAGTCGTGACGTATCGACTTTCCAGTTGTGGTAGAAACTCTCCCCACCCTCCCCCACTAATCGATACCGTACCTTTGTGTCTACCTTGAAGACCTTTCCCGCCCCTATCCTACCTTCCTAACTTCCTTTGTGTCTCACCCTTCCCCTATCTCCTCCTTTGTCTCCCCCCCCCGGTTTGTCTCATCCTACTTTTTTTTAAGCATTGTGTGATTTTGTGTGAAGGGCGCACTAGCAAAGTAAGATTTTCATTGTACGGCAAACTGTCTGTTTAACTGTGCACGTGACAATAAACAATGTTGAATTTTGAATCTTGAATCTTGAGTCATAAAAAAACTCTTCGGGGTACAGTACGCGCTCCTAGTATCTCCCGCCGTCTGAATACGCGGCACAAGTGGCGTCGGGCTTAACGAGCGGATAAGGAAGCAGCAGCAGCAGCCGTCGTCGCCGCAGAGCCGCCGGGGCGTGTGTTGTTATTAAACAGCAGCGCTCGCTCATCAGAGGGTGTGGTCCTCGACCATCAACAGCATAACTCAAACCCCCCCCCCCCCCCCCCCCCCCCCCACCACCACGGACGGCGCTCACGGTGAATCAATGCCCGGCGCGGCTGACGCGCAGACACACCGATAGAGGGAGATTAAAGGACTAAGAGTAATGGCCTGCCGGGGAGGGGAGGACAGGTTTTAGGGTCGATGGGAGGAGGGCTTACGGAGGCCTGTTTCGGTGAGCAGCACCGTCAGCCCCGTGACAGATTAGTCGGGCCGGGCAGCTTGTTGGCCGGGGGCCCGATCCTGGCTGGAGGCCCGGAAGACCGAGGATGGATGGATCGATAGGACCGCCGTCGGTCGGTCCCGTATAGCCCGGCCTCGCACGCACGCACGCCCCGGAGGACAGAGGCGGTGGCGCCGCCGGCAACGGAGCCGGCCTGGTGTTTGTTTAAATGGTAAATGATGCATTTATATAACGCACTTTACACTTTGTTCACATTTTCCCCATTCACTCACACATGGTGCATTTATATAACGTGCTTTACACTTTGTTCCTCACATTTTACTAGGGATGCTCGATATTGGGTTTTTTACCGATACCGATATACCGATATTGTCCAACTCTTAATTTCCGATACCGATATCAACCGATATCAACCGATACCGATATATGCAGGGTTTCCCCCCCCCCCCCCCCAAAAAACAGGATAATTTCAGGTAATTAACATTACATATCTCTTGTTGTGGAATTAACACAACATTATGCATACTTTGACAATAAATAAAATCTGAATTTGTTCTTACTTGCTTGCCTGGGTAAATAAAGGTTAAATAAATGTAAAAAAAAAAAAATATATATATATATATATATATAGAGAATTTTTTTGGAAAACCGATTTTCCAAACCGATTTTCCGATATCACATTTTTATGCCGATATCGGCCGATAATATCGGACATCCCTACATTTTACCCATTCACGCACAGACGGCAGGAGGCAACCAATGCAAGGTGCCCAACCTGCTCGTCGTGTCTTGCTCAAGGACACTTCGACATGCTGCCCCCCCGGGAGGAGCGAACCGGAATCGAACCCGGGAACTTCCGGATTAACCAGACGACTGCTCCACCTCCCGAGCCACTGTCGCCCTCCACCCACCCCCCCCCCCCCTCCCTCCCTCCATCCCGTGCTTAGTAACACAAGAGCAGGCCATTTGCTTGAGCCCCTGCCACCCGAAATGCCTCTGCGTCGGCAAGTCACGCTGTGATGATGATTGATGGATTTGATATATTATGACGGGTTACATTTGACGTGTGAACATAACACTGCCATTTTTTTCGCTCAAGCCTCAGCCCCCCAAAATGCATGTGCTCGCCCCGAACACAGAGTATAATCCTCGCCGTGTACCATAGAAACAGAATGCAAGCACACACACGCACACAAACCCACGCTCACATAATATGCAAAAACACATGCAGAGAGACATATGAGCGATGCCTCTGCGTTGGCAAGTCATGCCGTGGTGGCGGGTAATGATTGATGGATTTGATATATTATGACAGGTTACATTTGACGTGTGAACATAATAAGAGTAAACAAACTAAACAAACGCTGGCATATTCGATGGCATACATCGGCTTATGTTCAAGCAGCAGTATGCCACTTGGAAACATCCGTTCCGGCATTGGATTCGACATGTTTTGCACGGAGGGTGGTTAGTTAGCAGCGCCGCAGCCGCCTGGCTCCTTGATAATTAGCGGTTTCTGATGGCTGTTCTGTCAAACGTTGCCCTTTGATACACAGTCACCAATCAACGCTGAAAACTTAACACGGGGTTACATCCTCTCTCTGAAAAGGAAGGGCTGCATCGCGTGACACGGAGGTCCCTGAGGCAACGCTTTTGCCGGAAATTTGCCACGGGGCGCGCGAGGAAAAACCAAGGTTTACCCGCTGCTTGACTTCTTGGTAATTGGCCGGGATGACAAAAAAAAGGTCACACTGTTTTGTTCCATGTGCCGGCTCGTCACACAGGGTGGGACACATGAATAGCACACAAGTAGTTTTATAAATGTGGCGAACCCCAAGCCACCACTGGGCTTAGTGATTGTAAAGGACGCTATGTAACGGCGCCTGTTGAGACGGGGGAACTTAATGGGGCCCAAGAGCACACTCTCACTCTCTCGTATCGGGGGAGGGAGACAGACCGCGGAGCGGAGACGGTGTTAATATGAAGTCAGAGAGAGAGTGAGGAGAAGAGTGAAACGTTTGTTTGTTTTTATTAGAGAATAAAGAAAAGTATTATTTTGGGAAACACAACCCGTCTGTTTGTTGTTTATTCTGCCACCCCCCTACACCTGGAATTGCCACATAAATGAGAGATTTGGTTTCTACATCTTTATAGTACAAAACTGGAAAAGGTGGAGGTCAAAGGAATGTGACATCTTTGGGAACATATGGAAAGGTAGAAAGGAAGGAAGGAAGGAAAGATGGGTAGACTGTGATCTGCCCATCTTTCCTTCCTTCCTTTCCACCTTTCCATATGTTCCCAAAGATGTCACACATTCCTTTGACCTCCACCCGTTCCAGTTTTGTATATAAAGATGTTCCAAGATCCGGGGGAGGGTCTCTCAGTCCGGGTGTCCTATATAGCTAAACACTACGCTGAGAGTCATCCAGCATATAACTCTGACTATTTTGTATTGATCCTTTGATTGAGTTAATAAATAGTATTAACCAGGTCTCTTTGGATTGAGTAAGTTATTAGCTTCGGCTATTTTCCACCACACTACCAAGGACAGCTGACAGACAGTAGCTACATGTTAGATATGACCTACCAAGGACAGCTGACAGACGGTAGTTACATGTTAGATATGACCTACCAAGGACAGCCTACATGTTAGATATGACCTACCAAGGACAGCTGACAGACAGTAGCTACATGTTAGATATGACCTACCAAGGACAGCTGACAGACAGTAGTTACATGTTAGATATGACCTACCAAGGACAGCCTACATGTTAGATATGACCTACCAAGGACAGCTGACAGACAGTAGTTACATGTTAGATATGAACTACCAAGGACACAAGACAGTAGCTACATGTTAGATATGACCTACCAAGGACAGCTGACTGACGGTAGCTACATGTTAGATACGACCTACCAAGGACAGCTGACAGACGGTAGCTACATGTTAGATACAACCTACCAAGGACAGCTGACTGACGGTAGCTACATGTTAGATACGACCTACCAAGGACAGCTGACAGACGGTAGCACATGTAGATACAACCTACCAAGGACAGCTGACAGACAGTAGCTACATGTTAGATATGACCTACCAAGGACAGCTGACAGACGGTAGCTAAATGTTAGATACAACCTACCAAGGACAGCTGACTGACGGTAGCTACATGTTAGATATGACCTACCAAGGACAGCTGACTGACGGTAGCTACTTGTTAGATACGACCTACCAAGGACAGCTGACAGACGGTAGCTACATGTTAGATACAACCTACCAAGGACAGCTGACAGACAGTAGCTACATGTTAGATACAACCTACCAAGGACAGCTGACAGACGGTAGCTACACGTTAGATATGACCTACCAAGGACAGCTGACAGACAGTAGTTACATGTTAGATATGACCTGCCAAGGACAGCTGACTGACGGTAGCTACATGTTAGATATGACCTACCAAGGACAGCTGACAGACAGTAGTTACATGTTAGATATGACCTACCAAGGACAGCTGACTGACGGTAGCTACATGTTAGATATGACCTACCAAGGACAGCTGACAGACGGTAGCTACATGTTAGATATGACCTACCAAGGACAGCTGACAGACGGTGCTACATGTTAGATATGACCTACCAAGGACAGCTGACAGACGGTAGCTACATGTTAGATATGACCTACCAAGGACACAAGACAGACGGTAGCTACATGTTAGATATGACCTACCAAGGACAGCTGACAGACGGTAGCTACATGTTAGATATGACCTACCAAGGACAGCTGACAGACGGTAGCTACACGTTAGATATGACCTACCAAGGACAGCTGACTGACAGTAGCTACATGTTAGATATGACCTACCAAGGACAGCTGACAGACGGTAGCTACATGTTAGATATGACCTACCAAGGACAGCTGACAGACAGTATAGCCTACATGTTAGATATTGTCTACCATATCAGGTTGGTATAGTTAGCACATGTAAATGTATCCCAATCCCAAACGGAGCACGACATGAGAGCAAAATGGCCGCCGTGTGAATAGGGTCAGTGTAACATTGAGAGGAAAGAACTCATGACCTGTTGTGCCATACTTTCTCACTATACTGACTTCATTTTCCTCCTCCACTCCTCTCACAGTATGGATGTGAGAGAGGAGGCTCTTCAGAGAGCAAGAGCCCGGCTGGAGGGCTGTGACCTGTGCGTCGAGGCCGTGTCTGTGGACCAGTCAAGGAGATGGGCTGACCGACAGACAGACAGACGCGAGGTCGGCAGCAGGTAATAATAACAGAGTTCTCGCACGCAACGCAAAGCTCAGACCGGAGCAAAAAGCTACTGTGAAAAAAAAGAGGGGAATGTCAGACACTGACAATTTCTCACACTTTCGTCAGAAAGAATCATTTTTAATCCCACAAGACGTGTAATTTTTCAGTCTAATATTGCTTCTCTGTAAAGAAAAATGTATGTATATATACAACTATATATATACACAGCTATTTATATAAAAGATTGATGGTTATGAAAACATAGAATAACAACTTTGCCACTTCTCCCTGGTCTCACTCTAATAGAATAGAATAGAATAGAATAGAATAGAATAGAATAGAATAGAATAGAATAGAATAGAAGTACTTTATTGATCCAGAGGGAAATTCAGCACCACAGATCGCTCACAATGAACATTCAGGTAGTCAAAATTCTAAAATAAGAATAAAAATACACAGTCTAAAATATGTATATATACATTCTAAATATACAGTAATATACGGTAAAATGCACAGTAAATCCATAGTAAACTAGAAGAATGCACTCAGGAAAGTGCAGCGTGCGTCGCCATGGTCGCTCTCTCAGACACCCCCTCCCCCCCCCTCCCCCTCCTCCATGCTGCTATGACGCCCAACTTTCCCCAAGGGGATCAATAAAGAAGAAACATCTTATCTCCTATTATCTTATGTTATCTTTCTTCCACCTGTGTGTACGCTTTGTATTCCTCTGCTGCAAAGCGCCGCGTCGCCTCAGAGGTTCAGGAGAGCGGTATTTTGCTCAGACAGTTTCACTCGGAGGAAGCGTTGTTGTTGTGATCATCATGTCACTTCAAAAGAGAAGAAGAGACCGACCGGGCCCTGTTTCTTGTACCTGGATAACTGAGTTAGCCGGATAACTTTAACTGATAACTGAGTTAGCCGGACTTTCCGGTTTCATGTACGTGGATTTTCCAAATCACCATGACAACATATCCAAAAGTTTGAGCCTGGTCGAAAGCAGAGTTCAAGTTCAACTTAGCCGGATCACGCAGAGCCACGCCCCCGCAAAGAAGTGACAGGTCGTTTCCTGAAACTATTCCCCAGTCTACGATCTGCATTATACCATCCTGAATTACGTTTTTGTGCTCCATTCTTCCAGAGGGGCTTTTGAAATGTAAAATAGACCCAAAATGCTGATACTAAATTCACTTTGTCCTAATAATGCACGTTATATATACCGTGGCGCTCGCTCGTGCGATGTACACATTATGTGGTTATTTGAATTGTAACTGGGATTAAGATGTCTGATGAGATGCGCTGTTTGACGGATTTGAGAAATTGAATGAGCCGTTGACGTCACATTAATGATGAGGAAAAGAATAACTTCATTCTAACAAAGGATATTCTAAACACGGGTCTCTCGTTCATTAATGTATAAACAATGAATTTATCCATCTGGCACAGTGGTCCAGCGGTAGTGCTCAAGCCTGC